>NC_134486.1:173288499-173481606 GCF_040206685.1 Ascaphus truei | reverse complement strand
GAAAAACGCTTAGGTTAAGTTTCAGAGTTGCTTCAAATGTACCAAAGCTGGACTTAGACATAATTTCACTCTCACAACATTATGGCTGGTTGGAGACAGTCCGAACCACAAGTACCGGGTCGATGGTTCTGGGCGTATACTGGGGGGATGGGGACGACTCCCATTAACCCCTGACTATACCGGGGATACGCTTATCACAATGCCTTTCTGGTCTGTGCTGAAGCAGGTCATTCTGGCAACGAAGTGGCTTGACCTTTATTAGTGAGCCTGGTTACCCCCTCTCGGAACCACAGACTTAGAAATCGCCAGCTCATATACAGTGCATAAAATATATTTATATATATACCCTTATACACCATTTTAATAAAAAATATCACAAAATTCTTCTAAGTCCCTCGGGAAGAGTGGAAGACGCGCACGTTCATTTTCAAAGCTCCTAGACCTTCCTATAAGAAGTTAGCCAAAAAGTAGCTTCGAAAAACGCTTAGGTTAAGTTTCAGAGTTGCTTCTAATGTACCAAAGCTGGACTTAGACATAATTTCACTCTCACAACATTATGGCTGGTTGGAGACAGTCCGAACCACAAGTACCGGGTCCATGGTTCTGGGCGTATACTGGGGAGACGGGGACGACTCCCATTAACCCCTGACTATACCGGGGATACGCTTATCACAATGCCTTTCTGGTCTGTGCTGAAGCAGAGCATTCTGGCAGCCAAGTGGCTTGACATTTATTAGTGAGCCTGGTTACCCCCTCTCGGAACCACAGACTTAGAAATCGCCAGCTCATATACAGTGCATAAAATATATTTATATAATATATTTATATATATACCCTTATACACCATTTTAATAAAAAATATCACAAAATTCTTCTAAGTCCCTCGGGAAAAGTGAAAGACGCGCACGTTCATTTTCAGAGCTCCTAGTCCTTCCTATAAGAAGTTAGCCAAAAAGTAGCTTCGAAAAACGCTTAGGTTAAGTTTCAGAGTTGCTTCTAATGTACCAAAGCTGGACTTAGACATAATTTCACTCTCACAACATTATGGCTGGTTGGAGACAGTCCGAACCACAAGTACCGGGTCCATGGTTCTGGGCGTATACTGGGGGGGACGGGGACGACTCCCATTAACCCCTGACTATACCAGGGATACGCTTATCACAATGCCTTTCTGGTCTGTGCTGAAGCAGGGCATTCTGGCAGCCAAGTGGCTTGACCTTTATTAGTGAGCCTGGTTACCCCCTCTCGGAACCACAGATTTAGAAATCGCCAGCTGATATACAGTGCATAAAATATATTTATATATATACCCTTATACACCATTTTAATAAAAAATATCACAAAATTCTTCTAAGTCCCTCGGGAAGAGTGAAAGACGCGCACGTTCATTTTGAGAGCTTCTAGACCTTCCAATAAGAAGTTAGCCAAAAAGTAGCTTCGAAAAACGATTAGGCTAAGATTCAGAGTTGCTTCTAATGTATCAATGCTGGAATTAGACATAATTTCACTCTCACAACATTATGGCTGGTTGGAGACAGTCCGAACCACAAGTACCGAGTCCATGGTTCTGGGCGTATACTGGGGGGGACGGGGACGACTCCCATTAACCCCTGACTATACCGGGGATACGCTTATCACAATGCCTTTCTGGTCTGTGCTGAAGCAGGGCATTCTGGCAGCCAAGTGGCTTGACCTTTATTAGTGAGCCTGGTTACCCCCTCTCGGAACCACAGACTTAGAAATCGCCATCTCATATACAGTGCATAAAACATATTTATATATATACACTTTTACACCATTTTAATAAAAAATATCACAAAATTCTTCTAAGTCCCTCGGGAAGAGTGAAAGACGCGCACGTTCATTTTGAGAGCTCCTAGACCTTCCTATAAGAAGTTAGCCAAAAAGTAGCTTCGAAAAACGCTTAGGTTAAGTTTCAGAGTTGCTTCTAATGTACCAAAGCTGGACATAGACATAATTTCACTCTCACAACATTATGGCTGGTTGGAGACAGTCCGAACCACAAGTACCGGGTCGATGGTTCTGGGCGTATACTGGGGGGATGGGGACGACTCCCATTAACCCCTGACTATACCGGGGATACGCTTATCACAATGCCTTTCTGGTCTGTGCTGAAGCAGGTCATTCTGGCAACGAAGTGGCTTGACCTTTATTAGTGAGCCTGGTTACCCCCTCTCGGAACCACAGACTTAGAAATCGCCAGCTCATATACAGTGCATAAAATATATTTATATATATACCCTTATACACCATTTTAATAAAAAATATCACAAAATTCTTCTAAGTCCCTCGGGAAGAGTGAAAGACGCGCACGTTCATTTTGAGAGCTTCTAGACCTTCCAATAAGAAGTTAGCCAAAAAGTAGCTTCGAAAAACGATTAGGCTAAGATTCAGAGTTGCTTCTAATGTATCAATGCTGGAATTAGACATAATTTCACTCTCACAACATTATGGCTGGTTGGAGACAGTCCGAACCACAAGTACCGAGTCCATGGTTCTGGGCGTATACTGGGGGGGACGGGGACGACTCCCATTAACCCCTGACTATACCGGGGATACGCTTATCACAATGCCTTTCTGGTCTGTGCTGAAGCAGGGCATTCTGGCAGCCAAGTGGCTTGACCTTTATTAGTGAGCCTGGTTACCCCCTCTCGGAACCACAGACTTAGAAATCGCCATCTCATATACAGTGCATAAAACATATTTATATATATACACTTTTACACCATTTTAATAAAAAATATCACAAAATTCTTCTAAGTCCCTCGGGAAGAGTGAAAGACGCGCACGTTCATTTTGAGAGCTCCTAGACCTTCCTATAAGAAGTTAGCCAAAAAGTAGCTTCGAAAAACGCTTAGGTTAAGTTTCAGAGTTGCTTCTAATGTACCAAAGCTGGACATAGACATAATTTCACTCTCACAACATTATGGCTGGTTGGAGACAGTCCGAACCACAAGTACCGGGTCGATGGTTCTGGGCGTATACTGGGGGGATGGGGACGACTCCCATTAACCCCTGACTATACCGGGGATACGCTTATCACAATGCCTTTCTGGTCTGTGCTGAAGCAGGTCATTCTGGCAACGAAGTGGCTTGACCTTTATTAGTGAGCCTGGTTACCCCCTCTCGGAACCACAGACTTAGAAATCGCCAGCTCATATACAGTGCATAAAATATATTTATATATATACCCTTATACACCATTTTAATAAAAAATATCACAAAATTCTTCTAAGTCCCCCGGGAAGAGTGGAAGACGCGCACGTTCATTTTCAAAGCTCCTAGACCTTCCTATAAGAAGTTAGCCAAAAAGTAGCTTCGAAAAACGCTTAGGTTAAGTTTCAGAGTTGCTTCTAATGTACCAAAGCTGGACTTAGACATAATTTCACTCTCACAACATTATGGCTGGTTGGAGACAGTCCGAACCACAAGTACCGGGTCCATGGTTCTGGGCGTATACTGGGGAGACGGGGACGACTCCCATTAACCCCTGACTATACCGGGGATACGCTTATCACAATGCCTTTCTGGTCTGTGCTGAAGCAGAGCATTCTGGCAGCCAAGTGGCTTGACATTTATTAGTGAGCCTGGTTACCCCCTCTCGGAACCACAGACTTAGAAATCGCCAGCTCATATACAGTGCATAAAATATATTTATATAATATATTTATATATATACCCTTATACACCATTTTAATAAAAAATATCACAAAATTCTTCTAAGTCCCTCGGGAAAAGTGAAAGACGCGCACGTTCATTTTCAGAGCTCCTAGTCCTTCCTATAACAAGTTAGCCAAAAAGTAGCTTCGAAAAACGCTTAGGTTAAGTTTCAGAGTTGCTTCTAATGTACCAAAGCTGGACTTAGACATAATTTCACTCTCACAACATTATGGCTGGTTGGAGACAGTCCGAACCACAAGTACCGGGTCCATGGTTCTGGGCGTATACTGGGGGGGACGGGGACGACTCCCATTAACCCCTGACTATACCAGGGATACGCTTATCACAATGCCTTTCTGGTCTGTGCTGAAGCAGGGCATTCTGGCAGCCAAGTGGCTTGACCTTTATTAGTGAGCCTGGTTACCCCCTCTCGGAACCACAGATTTAGAAATCGCCAGCTGATATACAGTGCATAAAATATATTTATATATACCCTTATACACCATTTTAATAAAAAATATCACAAAATTCTTCTAAGTCCCTCGGGAAGAGTGAAAGACGCGCACGTTCATTTTGAGAGCTTCTAGACCTTCCAATAAGAAGTTAGCCAAAAAGTAGCTTCGAAAAACGATTAGGCTAAGATTCAGAGTTGCTTCTAATGTATCAATGCTGGAATTAGACATAATTTCACTCTCACAACATTATGCTGGTTGGAGACAGTCCGAACCACAAGTACCGAGTCCATGGTTCTGGGCGTATACTGGGGGGGACGGGGACGACTCCCATTAACCCCTGACTATACCGGGGATACGCTTATCACAATGCCTTTCTGGTCTGTGCTGAAGCAGGGCATTCTGGCAGCCAAGTGGCTTGACCTTTATTAGTGAGCCTGGTTACCCCCTCTCGGAACCACAGACTTAGAAATCGCCAGCTCATATACAGTGCATAAAACATATTTATATATATACCCTTTTACACCATTTTAATAAAAAATATCACAAAATTCTTCTAAGTCCCTTGGAAAGAGTGAAAGACGCGCACGTTCATTTTCAGAGCTCCTAGACCTTCCTATAAGAAGTTAGCCAAAAAGTAGCTTCGAAAAATGCTTAGGTTAAGTTTCAGAGTTGCTTCTAATGTACCAAAGCTGGACTTAGACATAATTTCACTCTCACAACATTATGGCTGGTTGGAGACAGTCCGAACCACAAGTACCGGGTCCATGGTTCTGGGCGTATACTGGGGGGACGGGGACGACTCCCATTAACCCCTGACTATACCGGGGATACGCTTATCACAATGCCTTTCTGGTCTGTGCTGAAGCAGGGCATTCTGGCAGCCAAGTGGCTTGACCTTTATTAGTGAGCCTGGTTACCCCCTCTCGGAACCACAGAATTAGAAATCGCCAGCTCATATACAGTGCATAAAATATATTTATATATATACCCTTATACACCATTTTAATAAAAAATATCACAAAATTCTTCTAAGTCCCTCGGGAAGAGTGGAAGACGCGCACGTTCATTTTCAAAGCTCCTAGACCTTCCTATAAGAAGTTAGCCAAAAAGTAGCTTCGAAAAACGCTTAGGTTAAGTTTCAGAGTTGCTTCTAATGTACCAAAGCTGGACTTAGACATAATTTCACTCTCACAACATTATTGCTGGTTGGAGACAGTCCGAACCACAAGTACCGGGTCCATGGTTCTGGGCGTATACTGGGGAGACGGGGACGACTCCCATTAACCCCTGACTATACCGGGGATACGCTTATCACAATGCCTTTCTGGTCTGTGCTGAAGCAGAGCATTCTGGCAGCCAAGTGGCTTGACATTTATTAGTGAGCCTGGTTACCCCCTCTCGGAACCACAGACTTAGAAATCGCCAGCTCATATACAGTGCATAAAATATATTTATATAATATATTTATATATATACCCTTATACACCATTTTAATAAAAAATATCACAAAATTCTTCTAAGTCCCTCGGGAAAAGTGAAAGACGCGCACGTTCATTTTCAGAGCTTCTAGTCCTTCCTATAAGAAGTTAGCCAAAAAGTAGCTTCGAAAAACGCTTAGGTTAAGTTTCAGAGTTGCTTCTAATGTACCAAAGCTGGACTTAGACATAATTTCACTCTCAAAACATTATGGCTGGTTGGAGACAGTCCGAACCACAAGTACCGGGTCCATGGTTCTGGGCGTATACTGGGGGGACGGGGACGACTCCCATTAACCCCTGACTATACCGGGGATATGCTTATCACAATGCCTTTCTGGTCTGTGCTGAAGCAGGGCATTCTGGCAGCCAAGTGGCTTGACCTTTATTAGTGAGCCTGGTTACCCCCTCTCGGAACCACAGAGTTAGAAATCGCCAGCTCATATACAGTGCATAAAATATATTTATATAATATATTTATATATATATACCCTTATACACCATTTTAATAAAAAATATCACAAAATTCTTCTAAGTCCCTCGGGAAGAGTGAAAGACGCGCACGTTCATTTTCAGAGCTCCTAGACCTTCCTATAAGAAGTTAGCCAAAAAGTAGCATCGAAAAACGCTTAGGTTAAGTTTCAGAGTTGCTTCTAATGTACCAAAGCTGGACTTAGACATAATTTCACTCTCACAACATTATGGCTGGTTGGAGACAGTCCGAACCACAAGTTCCGGGTCCATGGTTCTGGCCGTATACTGGGGGGACGGGGACGACTCCCATTAACCCCTGACTATACCGGGGATACGCTTATCACAATGCCTTTCTGGTCTGTGCTGAAGCAGGGCATTCTGGCAGCCAAGTGGCTTGACCTTTATTAGTGAGCCTGGTTACCCCCTCTCGGAACCACAGACTTAGAAATCGCCAGCTCATATACAGTGCATAAAATATATTTATATATATACCCTTATACACCATTTTAATAAAAAATATCACAAAATTCTTTTAAGTCCCTCGGGAAGAGTGAAAGACGCGCACGTTCATTTTCAGAACTCCTAGACCTTCCTATAAGAAGTTAGCCAAAAAGTAGCTTCGAAAAACGCTTAGGTTAAGTTTCAGAGTTGCTTCTAATGTACCAAAGCTGGACTTAGACATAATTTCACTCTCACAACATTATGGCTGGTTGGAGACAGTCCGAACCACAAGTACCGGGTCCATGGTTCTGGCCGTATACTGGGGGGACGGGGACGACTCCCATTAACCCCTGACTATACCGGGGATACGCTTATCACAATGCCTTTCTAGTCTGTGCTGAAGCAGGGCATTCTGGCAGCCAAGTGGCTTGACCTTTATTAGTGAGCCTGGTTACCCCCTCTCGGAACCACAGACTTAGAAATCGCCAGCTCATATACAGTGCATAAAATATATTTATATATATACCCTTATACACCATTTTAATAAAAAATATCACAAAATTCTTCTAAGTCCCTCGGGAAGAGTGAAAGACGCGCACGTTCATTTTCAGAACTCCTAGACCTTCCTATAAGAAGTTAGCCTAAAAGTAGCTTCGAAAAACGCTTAGGTTAAGTTTCAGAGTTGCTTCTAATGTACCAAAGCTGGACTTAGACATAATTTCACTCTCACAACATTATGGCTGGTTGGAGACTGTCCGAACCACAAGTACCGGGTCCATGGTTCTGGCCGTATACTGGGGGGACGGGGACGACTCCCATTAACCCCTGACTATACCGGGGATACGCTTATCACAATGCCTTTCTAGTCTGTGCTGAAGCAGGGCATTCTGGCAGCCAAGTGGCTTGACCTTTATTAGTGAGCCTGGTTACCCCCTCTCGGAACCACAGACTTAGAAATCGCCAGCTCATATACAGTGCATAAAATATATTTATATATATACCCTTATACACCATTTTAATAAAAAATATCACAAAATTCTTCTAAGTCCCTCGGGAAGAGTGAAAGACGCGCACGTTCATTTTCAGAGCTCCTAGTCCTTCCTATAAGAAGTTAGCCAAAAAGTAGCTTCGAAAAACGCTTAGGTTAAGTTTCAGAGTTGCTTCTAATGTACCAAAGCTGGACTTAGACATAATTTCACTCTCACAACATTATGGCTGGTTGGAGACAGTCCGAACCACAAGTACCAGGTCCATGGTTCTGGGCGTATACTGGGGGGACGGGGACGACTCCCATTAACTCCTGACTATACCGGGGATACGCTTATCACAATGCCTTTCTGGTCTGTGCTGAAGCAGGGCATTCTGGCAGCCAAGTGGCTTGACCTTTATTAGTGAGCCTGGTTACCCCCTCTCGGAACCACAGAATTAGAAATCGCCAGCTCATATACAGTGCATAAAATATATTTATATATATACCCTTATACACCATTTTAATAAAAAATATCACAAAATTCTTCTAAGTCCCTCGGGAAGAGTGGAAGACGCGCACGTTCATTTTCAAAGCTCCTAGACCTTCCTATAAGAAGTTAGCCAAAAAGTAGCTTCGAAAAACGCTTAGGTTAAGTTTCAGAGTTGCTTCTAATGTACCAAAGCTGGACTTAGACATAATTTCACTCTCACAACATTATTGCTGGTTGGAGACAGTCCGAACCACAAGTACCGGGTCCATGGTTCTGGGCGTATACTGGGGAGACGGGGACGACTCCCATTAACCCCTGACTATACCGGGGATACGCTTATCACAATGCCTTTCTGGTCTGTGCTGAAGCAGAGCATTCTGGCAGCCAAGTGGCTTGACATTTATTAGTGAGCCTGGTTACCCCCTCTCGGAACCACAGACTTAGAAATCGCCAGCTCATATACAGTGCATAAAATATATTTATAAAATATATTTATATATATACCCTTATACACCATTTTAATAAAAAATATCACAAAATTCTTCTAAGTCCCTCGGGAAGAGTGAAAGACGCGCACGTTCATTTTCAGAACTCCTAGACCTTCCTATAAGAAGTTAGCCTAAAAGTAGCTTCGAAAAACGCTTAGGTTAAGTTTCAGAGTTGCTTCTAATGTACCAAAGCTGGACTTAGACATAATTTCACTCTCACAACATTATGGCTGGTTGGAGACTGTCCGAACCACAAGTACCGGGTCCATGGTTCTGGCCGTATACTGGGGGGACGGGGACGACTCCCATTAACCCCTGACTATACCGGGGATACGCTTATCACAATGCCTTTCTAGTCTGTGCTGAAGCAGGGCATTCTGGCAGCCAAGTGGCTTGACCTTTATTAGTGAGCCTGGTTACCCCCTCTCGGAACCACAGACTTAGAAATCGCCAGCTCATATACAGTGCATAAAATATATTTATATATATACCCTTATACACCATTTTAATAAAAAATATCACAAAATTCTTCTAAGTCCCTCGGGAAGAGTGAAAGACACGCACGTTCATTTTCAGAGCTCCTAGTCCTTCCTATAAGAAGTTAGCCAAAAAGTAGCTTCGAAAAACGCTTAGGTTAAGTTTCAGAGTTGCTTCTAATGTACCAAAGCTGGACTTAGACATAATTTCACTCTCACAACATTATGGCTGGTTGGAGACAGTCCGAACCACAAGTACCGGGTCCATGGTTCTGGGCGTATACTGGGGGGACGGGGACGACTCCCATTAACCCCTGACTATACCGGGGATACGCTTATCACAATGCCTTTCTGGTCTGTGCTGAAGCAGGGCATTCTGGCAGCCAAGTGGCTTGACCTTTATTAGTGAGCCTGGTTACCCCCTCTCGGAACCACAGAATTAGAAATCGCCAGCTCATATACAGTGCATAAAATATATTTATATATATACCCTTATACACCATTTTAATAAAAAATATCACAAAATTCTTCTAAGTCCCTCGGGAAGAGTGGAAGACGCGCACGTTCATTTTCAAAGCTCCTAGACCTTCCTATAAGAAGTTAGCCAAAAAGTAGCTTCGAAAAACGCTTAGGTTAAGTTTCAGAGTTGCTTCTAATGTACCAAAGCTGGACTTAGACATAATTTCACTCTCACAACATTATTGCTGGTTGGAGACAGTCCGAACCACAAGTACCGGGTCCATGGTTCTGGGCGTATACTGGGGAGACGGGGACGACTCCCATTAACCCCTGACTATACCGGGGATACGCTTATCACAATGCCTTTCTGGTCTGTGCTGAAGCAGAGCATTCTGGCAGCCAAGTGGCTTGACATTTATTAGTGAGCCTGGTTACCCCCTCTCGGAACCACAGACTTAGAAATCGCCAGCTCATATACAGTGCATAAAATATATTTATATAATATATTTATATATATACCCTTATACACCATTTTAATAAAAAATATCACAAAATTCTTCTAAGTCCCTCGGGAAAAGTGAAAGACGCGCACGTTCATTTTCAGAGCTCCTAGTCCTTCCTATAAGAAGTTAGCCAAAAAGTAGCTTCGAAAAACGCTTAGGTTAAGTTTCAGAGTTGCTTCTAATGTACCAAAGCTGGACTTAGACATAATTTCACTCTCAAAACATAATGGCTGGTTGGAGACAGTCCGAACCACAAGTACCGGGTCCATGGTTCTGGGCGTATACTGGGGGGACGGGGACGACTCCCATTAACCCCTGACTATACCGGGGATATGCTTATCACAATGCCTTTCTGGTCTGTGCTGAAGCAGGGAATTCTGGCAGCCAAGTGGCTTGACCTTTATTAGTGAGCCTGGTTACCCCCTCTCGGAACCACAGAGTTAGAAATCGCCAGCTCATATACAGTGCATAAAATATATTTATATAATATATTTATATATATATACCCTTATACACCATTTTAATAAAAAATATCACAAAATTCTTCTAAGTCCCTCGGGAAGAGTGAAAGACGCGCACGTTCATTTTCAGAGCTCCTAGACCTTCCTATAAGAAGTTAGCCAAAAAGTAGCATCGAAAAACGCTTAGGTTAAGTTTCAGAGTTGCTTCTAATGTACCAAAGCTGGACTTAGACATAATTTCACTCTCACAACATTATGGCTGGTTGGAGACAGTCCGAACCACAAGTTCCGGGTCCATGGTTCTGGCCGTATACTGGGGGGACGGGGACGACTCCCATTAACCCCTGACTATACCGGGGATACGCTTATCACAATGCCTTTCTGGTCTGTGCTGAAGCAGGGCATTCTGGCAGCCAAGTGGCTTGACCTTTATTAGTGAGCCTGGTTACCCCCTCTCGGAACCACAGACTTAGAAATCGCCAGCTCATATACAGTGCATAAAATATATTTATATATATACCCTTATACACCATTTTAATAAAAAATATCACAAAATTCTTCTAAGTCCCTCGGGAAGAGTGAAAGACGCGCACGTTCATTTTCAGAACTCCTAGACCTTCCTATAAGAAGTTAGCCTAAAAGTAGCTTCGAAAAACGCTTAGGTTAAGTTTCAGAGTTGCTTCTAATGTACCAAAGCTGGACTTAGACATAATTTCACTCTCACAACATTATGGCTGGTTGGAGACTGTCCGAACCACAAGTACCGGGTCCATGGTTCTGGCCGTATACTGGGGGGACGGGGACGACTCCCATTAACCCCTGACTATACCGGGGATACGCTTATCACAATGCCTTTCTAGTCTGTGCTGAAGCAGGGCATTCTGGCAGCCAAGTGGCTTGACCTTTATTAGTGAGCCTGGTTACCCCCTCTCGGAACCACAGACTTAGAAATCGCCAGCTCATATACAGTGCATAAAATATATTTATATATATACCCTTATACACCATTTTAATAAAAAATATCACAAAATTCTTCTAAGTCCCTCGGGAAGAGTGAAAGACGCGCACGTTCATTTTCAGAGCTCCGAGACCTTCCTATAAGAAGTTAGCCAAAAAGTAGCTTCGAAAAACGCTTAGGTTAAGTTTCAGAGTTGCTTCTAATGTACCAAAGCTGGACTTAGACATAATTTCACTCTCACAACATTATGGCTGGTTGGAGACAGTCCGAACCACAAGTACCGGGTCCATGGTTCTGGCCGTATACTGGGGGGACGGGGTCGACTCCCATAAACCCCTGACTATACCGGGGATACGCTTATCACAATGCCTTTCTGGTCTGTGCTGAAGCAGGGCATTCTGGCAGCCAAGTGTCTTGACCTTTATTAGTGAGCCTGGTTACCCCCTCTCGGAACCACAGACTTAGAAATCGCCAGCTCATATACAGTGCATAAAATATATTTATATAATATATTTATATATATACCCTTATACACCATTTTAATAAAAAATATCACAAAATTCTTCTAAGTCCCTCGGGAAGAGTGAAAGACGCGCACGTTCATTTTCAGAGCTCCTAGTCCTTCCTATAAGAAGTTAGCCAAAAAGTAGCTTCGAAAAACGCTTAGGTTAAGTTTCAGAGTTGCTTCTAATGTACCAAAGCTGGACTTAGACATAATTTCACTCTCACAACATTATGGCTGGTTGGAGACAGTCCGAACCACAAGTACCGGGTCCATGGTTCTGGGCGTATACTGGGGGGACGGGGACGACTCCCATTAACCCCTGACTATACCGGGGATACGCTTATCACAATGCCTTTCTGGTCTGTGCTGAAGCAGGGCATTCTGGCAGCCAAGTGGCTTGACCTTTATTAGTGAGCCTGGTTACCCCCTCTCGGAACCACAGAATTAGAAATCGCCAGCTCATATACAGTGCATAAAATATATTTATATATATACCCTTATACACCATTTTAATAAAAAATATCACAAAATTCTTCTAAGTCCCTCGGGAAGAGTGGAAGACGCGCACGTTCATTTTCAAAGCTCCTAGACCTTCCTATAAGAAGTTAGCCAAAAAGTAGCTTCGAAAAACGCTTAGGTTAAGTTTCAGAGTTGCTTCTAATGTACCAAAGCTGGACTTAGACATAATTTCACTCTCACAACATTATTGCTTGTTGGAGACAGTCCGAACCACAAGTACCGGGTCCATGGTTCTGGGCGTATACTGGGGAGACGGGGACGACTCCCATTAACCCCTGACTATACCGGGGATACGCTTATCACAATGCCTTTCTGGTCTGTGCTGAAGCAGAGCATTCTGGCAGCCAAGTGGCTTGACATTTATTAGTGAGCCTGGTTACCCCCTCTCGGAACCACAGACTTAGAAATCGCCAGCTCATATACAGTGCATAAAATATATTTATATAATATATTTATATATATACCCTTATACACCATTTTAATAAAAAATATCACAAAATTCTTCTAAGTCCCTCGGGAAAAGTGAAAGACGCGCACGTTCATTTTCAGAGCTCCTAGTCCTTCCTATAAGAAGTTAGCCAAAAAGTAGCTTCGAAAAACGCTTAGGTTAAGTTTCAGAGTTGCTTCTAATGTACCAAAGCTGGACTTAGACATAATTTCACTCTCAAAACATTATGGCTGGTTGGAGACAGTCCGAACCACAAGTACCGGGTCCATGGTTCTGGGCGTATACTGGGGGGACGGGGACGACTCCCATTAACCCCTGACTATACCGGGGATATGCTTATCACAATGCCTTTCTGGTCTGTGCTGAAGCAGGGCATTCTGGCAGCCAAGTGGCTTGACCTTTATTAGTGAGCCTGGTTACCCCCTCTCGGAACCACAGAGTTAGAAATCGCCAGCTCATATACAGTGCATAAAATATATTTATATAATATATTTATATATATATACCCTTATACACCATTTTAATAAAAAATATCACAAAATTCTTCTAAGTCCCTCGGGAAGAGTGAAAGACGCGCACGTTCATTTTCAGAGCTCCTAGACCTTCCTATAAGAAGTTAGCCAAAAAGTAGCATCGAAAAACGCTTA
Source organism: Ascaphus truei (assembly GCF_040206685.1). NCBI lineage: Eukaryota > Metazoa > Chordata > Amphibia > Anura > Ascaphidae > Ascaphus > Ascaphus truei. Next base: position 173,468,156 of record NC_134486.1, on the reverse strand, counting down.
GGTTAAGTTTCAGAGTTGCTTCTAATGTACCAAAGCTGGACTTAGACATCATTTCACTCTCACAACATTATGGCTGGTTGGAGACAGTCCGAACCACAAGTTCCGGGTCCATGGTTCTGGCCGTATACTGGGGGGACGGGGACGACTCCCATTAACCCCTGACTATACCGGGGATACGCTTATCACAATGCCTTTCTGGTCTGTGCTGAAGCAGGGCATTCTGGCAGCCAAGTGGCTTGACCTTTATTAGTGAGCCTGGTTACCCCCTCTCGGAACCACAGACTTAGAAATCGCCAGCTCATATACAGTGCATAAAATATATTTATATATATACCCTTATACACCATTTTAATAAAAAATATCACAAAATTCTTTTAAGTCCCTCGGGAAGAGTGAAAGACGCGCACGTTCATTTTCAGAACTCCTAGACCTTCCTATAAGAAGTTAGCCAAAAAGTAGCTACGAAAAACGCTTAGGTTAAGTTTCAGAGTTGCTTCTAATGTACCAAAGCTGGACTTAGACATAATTTCACTCTCACAACATTATGGCTGGTTGGAGACAGTCCGAACCACAAGTACCGGGTCCATGGTTCTGGCCGTATACTGGGGGGACGGGGACGACTCCCATTAACCCCTGACTATACCGGGGATACGCTTATCACAATGCCTTTCTAGTCTGTGCTGAAGCAGGGCATTCTGGCAGCCAAGTGGCTTGACCTTTATTAGTGAGCCTGGTTACCCCCTCTCGGAACCACAGACTTAGAAATCGCCAGCTCATATACAGTGCATAAAATATATTTATATATATACCCTTATACACCATTTTAATAAAAAATATCACAAAATTCTTCTAAGTCCCTCGGGAAGAGTGAAAGACGCGCACGTTCATTTTCAGAACTCCTAGACCTTCCTATAAGAAGTTAGCCTAAAAGTAGCTTCGAAAAACGCTTAGGTTAAGTTTCAGAGTTGCTTCTAATGTACCAAAGCTGGACTTAGACATAATTTCACTCTCACAACATTATGGCTGGTTGGAGACTGTCCGAACCACAAGTACCGGGTCCATGGTTCTGGCCGTATACTGGGGGGACGGGGACGACTCCCATTAACCCCTGACTATACCGGGGATACGCTTATCACAATGCCTTTCTAGTCTGTGCTGAAGCAGGGCATTCTGGCAGCCAAGTGGCTTGACCTTTATTAGTGAGCCTGGTTACCCCCTCTCGGAACCACAGACTTAGAAATCGCCAGCTCATATACAGTGCATAAAATATATTTATATATATACCCTTATACACCATTTTAATAAAAAATATCACAAAATTCTTCTAAGTCCCTCGGGAAGAGTGAAAGACGCGCACGTTCATTTTCAGAGTTCCGAGACCTTCCTATAAGAAGTTAGCCAAAAAGTAGCTTCGAAAAACGCTTAGGTTAAGTTTCAGAGTTGCTTCTAATGTACCAAAGCTGGACTTAGACATAATTTCACTCTCACAACATTATGGCTGGTTAGAGACAGTCCGAACCACAAGTACCGGGTCCATGGTTCTGGCCGTATACTGGGGGGACGGGGACGACTCCCATTAACCCCTGACTATACCGGGGATACGCTTATCACAATGCCTTTCTAGTCTGTGCTGAAGCAGGGCATTCTGGCAGCCAAGTGGCTTGACCTTTATTAGTGAGCCTGGTTACCCCCTCTCGGAACCACAGACTTAGAAATCGCCAGCTCATATACAGTGCATAAAATATATTTATATATATACCCTTATACACCATTTTAATAAAAAATATCACAAAATTCTTCTAAGTCCCTCGGGAAGAGTGAAAGACGCGCACGTTCATTTTCAGAACTCCTAGACCTTCCTATAAGAAGTTAGCCTAAAAGTAGCTTCGAAAAACGCTTAGGTTAAGTTTCAGAGTTGCTTCTAATGTACCAAAGCTGGACTTAGACATAATTTCACTCTCACAACATTATGGCTGGTTGGAGACTGTCCGAACCACAAGTACCGGGTCCATGGTTCTGGCCGTATACTGGGGGGACGGGGACGACTCCCATTAACCCCTGACTATACCGGGGATACGCTTATCACAATGCCTTTCTAGTCTGTGCTGAAGCAGGGCATTCTGGCAGCCAAGTGGCTTGACCTTTATTAGTGAGCCTGGTTACCCCCTCTCGGAACCACAGACTTAGAAATCGCCAGCTCATATACAGTGCATAAAATATATTTATATATATACCCTTATACACCATTTTAATAAAAAATATCACAAAATTCTTCTAAGTCCCTCGGGAAGAGTGAAAGACGCGCACGTTCATTTTCAGAGCTCCGAGACCTTCCTATAAGAAGTTAGCCAAAAAGTAGCTTCGAAAAACGCTTAGGTTAAGTTTCAGAGTTGCTTCTAATGTACCAAAGCTGGACTTAGACATAATTTCACTCTCACAACATTATGGCTGGTTGGAGACAGTCCGAACCACAAGTACCGGGTCCATGGTTCTGGCCGTATACTGGGGGGACGGGGACGACTCCCATAAACCCCTGACTATACCGGGGATACGCTTATCACAATGCCTTTCTGGTCTGTGCTGAAGCAGGGCATTCTGGCAGCCAAGTGTCTTGACCTTTATTAGTGAGCCTGGTTACCCCCTCTCGGAACCACAGACTTAGAAATCGCCAGCTCATATACAGTGCATAAAATATATTTATATAATATATTTATATATATACCCTTATACACCATTTTAATAAAAAATATCACAAAATTCTTCTAAGTCCCTCGGGAAGAGTGAAAGACGCGCACGTTCATTTTCAGAGCTCCTAGTCCTTCCTATAAGAAGTTAGCCAAAAAGTAGCATCGAAAAACGCTTAGGTTAAGTTTCAGAGTTGCTTCTAATGTACCAAAGCTGGACTTAGACATAATTTCACTCTCACAACATTATGGCTGGTTGGAGACAGTCCGAACCACAAGTACCGGGTCCATGGTTCTGGGCGTATACTGGGGGGGACGGGGACGACTCCCATTAACCCCTGACTATACCGGGGATACGCTTATCACAATGCCTTTCTGGTCTGTGCTGAAGCAGGGCATTCTGGCAGCCAAGTGGCTTGACCTTTATTAGTGAGCCTGGTTACCCCCTCTCGGAACCACAGACTTAGAAATCGCCAGCTCATATACAGTGCATAAAACATATTTATATATATACCCTTTTACACCATTTTAATAAAAAATATCACAAAATTCTTCTAAGTCCCTCGGGAAGAGTGAAAGACGCGCACGTTCATTTTCAGAGCTCCGAGACCTTCCTATAAGAAGTTAGCCAAAAAGTAGCTTCGAAAAACGCTTAGGTTAAGTTTCAGAGTTGCTTCTAATGTACCAAAGCTGGACTTAGACATAATTTCACTCTCACAACATTATGGCTGGTTGGAGACAGTCCGAACCACAAGTACCGGGTCCATGGTTCTGGCCGTATACTGGGGGGACGGGGACGACTCCCATAAACCCCTGACTATACCGGGGATACGCTTATCACAATGCCTTTCTGGTCTGTGCTGAAGCAGGGCATTCTGGCAGCCAAGTGTCTTGACCTTTATTAGTGAGCCTGGTTACCCCCTCTCGGAACCACAGACTTAGAAATCGCCAGCTCATATACAGTGCATAAAATATATTTATATAATATATTTATATATATACCCTTATACACCATTTTAATAAAAAATATCACAAAATTCTTCTAAGTCCCTCGGGAAGAGTGAAAGACGCGCACGTTCATTTTCAGAGCTCCTAGTCCTTCCTATAAGAAGTTAGCCAAAAAGTAGCATCGAAAAACGCTTAGGTTAAGTTTCAGAGTTGCTTCTAATGTACCAAAGCTGGACTTAGACATAATTTCACTCTCACAACATTATGGCTGGTTGGAGACAGTCCGAACCACAAGTACCGGGTCCATGGTTCTGGGCGTATACTGGGGGGGACGGGGACGACTCCCATTAACCCCTGACTATACCGGGGATACGCTTATCACAATGCCTTTCTGGTCTGTGCTGAAGCAGGGCATTCTGGCAGCCAAGTGGCTTGACCTTTATTAGTGAGCCTGGTTACCCCCTCTCGGAACCACAGACTTAGAAATCGCCAGCTCATATACAGTGCATAAAACATATTTATATATATACCCTTTTACACCATTTTAATAAAAAATATCACAAAATTCTTCTAAGTCCCTCGGGAAAAGTGAAAGACGCGCACGTTCATTTTCAGAGCTCCTAGTCCTTCCTATAAGAAGTTAGCCAAAAAGTAGCTTCGAAAAACGCTTAGGTTAAGTTTCAGAGTTGCTTCTAATGTACCAAAGCTGGACTTAGACATAATTTCACTCTCACAACATTATGGCTGGTTGGAGACAGTCCGAACCACAAGTACCGGGTCCATGGTTCTGGGCGTATACTGGGGGGGACGGGGACGACTCCCATTAACCCCTGACTATACCAGGGATACGCTTATCACAATGCCTTTCTGGTCTGTGCTGAAGCAGGGCATTCTGGCAGCCAAGTGGCTTGACCTTTATTAGTGAGCCTGGTTACCCCCTCTCGGAACCACAGATTTAGAAATCGCCAGCTGATATACAGTGCATAAAATATATTTATATATATACCCTTATACACCATTTTAATAAAAAATATCACAAAATTCTTCTAAGTCCCTCGGGAAGAGTGAAAGACGCGCACGTTCATTTTGAGAGCTTCTAGACCTTCCAATAAGAAGTTAGCCAAAAAGTAGCTTCGAAAAACGATTAGGCTAAGATTCAGAGTTGCTTCTAATGTATCAATGCTGGAATTAGACATAATTTCACTCTCACAACATTATGGCTGGTTGGAGACAGTCCGAACCACAAGTACCGAGTCCATGGTTCTGGGCGTATACTGGGGGGGACGGGGACGACTCCCATTAACCCCTGACTATACCGGGGATACGCTTATCACAATGCCTTTCTGGTCTGTGCTGAAGCAGGGCATTCTGGCAGCCAAGTGGCTTGACCTTTATTAGTGAGCCTGGTTACCCCCTCTCGGAACCACAGACTTAGAAATCGCCAGCTCATATACAGTGCATAAAACATATTTATATATATACCCTTTTACACCATTTTAATAAAAAATATCACAAAATTCTTCTAAGTCCCTTGGAAAGAGTGAAAGACGCGCACGTTCATTTTCAGAGCTCCTAGACCTTCCTATAAGAAGTTAGCCAAAAAGTAGCTTCGAAAAATGCTTAGGTTAAGTTTCAGAGTTGCTTCTAATGTACCAAAGCTGGACTTAGACATAATTTCACTCTCACAACATTATGGCTGGTTGGAGACAGTCCGAACCACAAGTACCGGGTCCATGGTTCTGGGCGTATACTGGGGGGACGGGGACGACTCCCATTAACCCCTGCTATACCGGGGATACGCTTATCACAATGCCTTTCTGGTCTGTGCTGAAGCAGGGCATTCTGGCAGCCAAGTGGCTTGACCTTTATTAGTGAGCCTGGTTACCCCCTCTCGGAACCACAGAATTAGAAATCGCCAGCTCATATACAGTGCATAAAATATATTTATATATATACCCTTATACACCATTTTAATAAAAAATATCACAAAATTCTTCTAAGTCCCTCGGGAAGAGTGGAAGACGCGCACGTTCATTTTCAAAGCTCCTAGACCTTCCTATAAGAAGTTAGCCAAAAAGTAGCTTCGAAAAACGCTTAGGTTAAGTTTCAGAGTTGCTTCTAATGTACCAAAGCTGGACTTAGACATAATTTCACTCTCACAACATTATTGCTGGTTGGAGACAGTCCGAACCACAAGTACCGGGTCCATGGTTCTGGGCGTATACTGGGGAGACGGGGACGACTCCCATTAACCCCTGACTATACCGGGGATACGCTTATCACAATGCCTTTCTGGTCTGTGCTGAAGCAGAGCATTCTGGCAGCCAAGTGGCTTGACATTTATTAGTGAGCCTGGTTACCCCCTCTCGGAACCACAGACTTAGAAATCGCCAGCTCATATACAGTGCATAAAATATATTTATATAATATATTTATATATATACCCTTATACACCATTTTAATAAAAAATATCACAAAATTCTTCTAAGTCCCTCGGGAAAAGTGAAAGACGCGCACGTTCATTTTCAGAGCTCCTAGTCCTTCCTATAAGAAGTTAGCCAAAAAGTAGCTTCGAAAAACGCTTAGGTTAAGTTTCAGAGTTGCTTCTAATGTACCAAAGCTGGACTTAGACATAATTTCACTCTCAAAACATTATGGCTGGTTGGAGACAGTCCGAACCACAAGTACCGGGTCCATGGTTCTGGGCGTATACTGGGGGGACGGGGACGACTCCCATTAACCCCTGACTATACCGGGGATATGCTTATCACAATGCCTTTCTGGTCTGTGCTGAAGCAGGGCATTCTGGCAGCCAAGTGGCTTGACCTTTATTAGTGAGCCTGGTTACCCCCTCTCGGAACCACAGACTTAGAAATCGCCAGCTCATATACAGTGCATAAAACATATTTATATATATACCCTTTTACACCATTTTAATAAAAAATATCACAAAATTCTTCTAAGTCCCTTGGAAAGAGTGAAAGACGCGCACGTTCATTTTCAGAGCTCCTAGACCTTCCTATAAGAAGTTAGCCAAAAAGTAGCTTCGAAAAATGCTTAGGTTAAGTTTCAGAGTTGCTTCTAATGTACCAAAGCTGGACTTAGACATAATTTCACTCTCACAACATTATGGCTGGTTGGAGACAGTCCGAACCACAAGTACCGGGTCCATGGTTCTGGGCGTATACTGGGGGGGACGGGGACGACTCCCATTAACCCCTGACTATACCGGGGATACGCTTATCACAATGCCTTTCTGGTCTGTGCTGAAGCAGGGCATTCTGGCAGCCAAGTGGCTTGACCTTTATTAGTGAGCCTGGTTACCCCCTCTCGGAACCACAGACTTAGAAATCGCCAGCTCATATACAGTGCATAAAACATATTTATATATATACCCTTTTACACCATTTTAATAAAAAATATCACAAAATTCTTCTTAGTCCCTCGGGAAAAGTGAAAGACGCGCACGTTCATTTTCAGAGCTCCTAGTCCTTCCTATAAGAAGTTAGCCAAAAAGTAGCTTCGAAAAACGCTTAGGTTAAGTTTCAGAGTTGCTTCTAATGTACCAAAGCTGGACTTAGACATAATTTCACTCTCACAACATTATGGCTGGTTGGAGACAGTCCGAACCACAAGTACCGGGTCCATGGTTCTGGGCGTATACTGGGGGGGACGGGGACGACTCCCATTAACCCCTGACTATACCAGGGATACGCTTATCACAATGCCTTTCTGGTCTGTGCTGAAGCAGGGCATTCTGGCAGCCAAGTGGCTTGACCTTTATTAGTGAGCCTGGTTACCCCCTCTCGGAACCACAGATTTAGAAATCGCCAGCTGATATACAGTGCATAAAATATATTTATATATATACCCTTATACACCATTTTAATAAAAAATATCACAAAATTCTTCTAAGTCCCTCGGGAAGAGTGAAAGACGCGCACGTTCATTTTGAGAGCTTCTAGACCTTCCAATAAGAAGTTAGCCAAAAAGTAGCTTCGAAAAACGATTAGGCTAAGATTCAGAGTTGCTTCTAATGTATCAATGCTGGAATTAGACATAATTTCACTCTCACAACATTATGGCTGGTTGGAGACAGTCCGAACCACAAGTACCGAGTCCATGGTTCTGGGCGTATACTGGGGGGGACGGGGACGACTCCCATTAACCCCTGACTATACCGGGGATACGCTTATCACAATGCCTTTCTGGTCTGTGCTGAAGCAGGGCATTCTGGCAGCCAAGTGGCTTGACCTTTATTAGTGAGCCTGGTTACCCCCTCTCGGAACCACAGACTTAGAAATCGCCAGCTCATATACAGTGCATAAAACATATTTATATATATACCCTTTTACACCATTTTAATAAAAAATATCACAAAATTCTTCTAAGTCCCTTGGAAAGAGTGAAAGACGCGCACGTTCATTTTCAGAGCTCCTAGACCTTCCTATAAGAAGTTAGCCAAAAAGTAGCTTCGAAAAATGCTTAGGTTAAGTTTCAGAGTTGCTTCTAATGTACCAAAGCTGGACTTAGACATAATTTCACTCTCACAACATTATGGCTGGTTGGAGACAGTCCGAACCACATGTACCGGGTCCATGGTTCTGGGCGTATACTGGGGGGACGGGGACGACTCCCATTAACCCCTGACTATACCGGGGATACGCTTATCACAATGCCTTTCTGGTCAGTGCTGAAGCAGGGCATTCTGGCAGCCAAGTGGCTTGACCTTTATTAGTGAGCCTGGTTACCCCCTCTCGGAACCACAGAATTAGAAATCGCCAGCTCATATACAGTGCATAAAATATATTTATATATATACCCTTATACACCATTTTAATAAAAAATATCACAAAATTCTTCTAAGTCCCTCGGGAAGAGTGGAAGACGCGCACGTTCATTTTCAAAGCTCCTAGACCTTCCTATAAGAAGTTAGCCAAAAAGTAGCTTCGAAAAACGCTTAGGTTAAGTTTCAGTTGCTTCTAATGTACCAAAGCTGGACTTAGACATAATTTCACTCTCACAACATTATTGCTGGTTGGAGACAGTCCGAACCACAAGTACCGGGTCCATGGTTCTGGGCGTATACTGGGGAGACGGGGACGACTCCCATTAACCCCTGACTATACCGGGGATACGCTTATCACAATGCCTTTCTGGTCTGTGCTGAAGCAGAGCATTCTGGCAGCCAAGTGGCTTGACATTTATTAGTGAGCCTGGTTACCCCCTCTCGGAACCACAGACTTAGAAATCGCCAGCTCATATACAGTGCATAAAATATATTTATATAATATATTTATATATATACCCTTATACACCATTTTAATAAAAAATATCACAAAATTCTTCTAAGTCCCTCGGGAAAAGTGAAAGACGCGCACGTTCATTTTCAGAGCTCCTAGTCCTTCCTATAAGAAGTTAGCCAAAAAGTAGCTTCGAAAAACGCTTAGGTTAAGTTTCAGAGTTGCTTCTAATGTACCAAAGCTGGACTTAGACATAATTTCACTCTCAAAACATTATGGCTGGTTGGAGACAGTCCGAACCACAAGTACCGGGTCCATGGTTCTGGGCGTATACTGGGGGGACGGGGACGACTCCCATTAACCCCTGACTATACCGGGGATATGCTTATCACAATGCCTTTCTGGTCTGTGCTGAAGCAGGGCATTCTGGCAGCCAAGTGGCTTGACCTTTATTAGTGAGCCTGGTTACCCCCTCTCGGAACCACAGACTTAGAAATCGCCAGCTCATATACAGTGCATAAAACATATTTATATATATACCCTTTTACACCATTTTAATAAAAAATATCACAAAATTCTTCTAAGTCCCTTGGAAAGAGTGAAAGACGCGCACGTTCATTTTCAGAGCTCCTAGACCTTCCTATAAGAAGTTAGCCAAAAAGTAGCTTCGAAAAATGCTTAGGTTAAGTTTCAGAGTTGCTTCTAATGTACCAAAGCTGGACTTAGACATAATTTCACTCTCACAACATTATGGCTGGTTGGAGACAGTCCGAACCACAAGTACCGGGTCCATGGTTCTGGGCGTATACTGGGGGGACGGGGACGACTCCCATTAACCCCTGACTATACCGGGGATACGCTTATCACAATGCCTTTCTGGTCTGTGCTGAAGCAGGGCATTCTGGCAGCCAAGTGGCTTGACCTTTATTAGTGAGCCTGGTTATCCCCTCTCGGAACCACAGAATTAGAAATCGCCAGCTCATATACAGTGCATAAAATATATTTATATATATACCCTTATACACCATTTTAATAAAAAATATCACAAAATTCTTCTAAGTCCCTCGGGAAGAGTGGAAGACGCGCACGTTCATTTTCAAAGCTCCTAGACCTTCCTATAAGAAGTTAGCCAAAAAGTAGCTTCGAAAAACGCTTAGGTTAAGTTTCAGAGTTGCTTCTAATGTACCAAAGCTGGACTTAGACATAATTTCACTCTCACAACATTATTGCTGGTTGGAGACAGTCCGAACCACAAGTACCGGGTCCATGGTTCTGGGCGTATACTGGGGGGACGGGGACGACTCCCATTAACCCCTGACTATACCGGGGATATGCTTATCACAATGCCTTTCTGGTCTGTGCTGAAGCAGGGCATTCTGGCAGCCAAGTGGCTTGACCTTTATTAGTGAGCCTGGTTACCCCCTCTCGGAACCACAGAGTTAGAAATCGCCAGCTCATATACAGTGCATAAAATATATTTATATAATATATTTATATATATATACCCTTATACACCATTTTAATAAAAAATATCACAAAATTCTTTTAAGTCCCTAGGGAAGAGTGAAAGACGCGCACGTTCATTTTCAGAACTCCTAGACCTTCCTATAAGAAGTTAGCCAAAAAGTAGCTTCGAAAAACGCTTAGGTTAAGTTTCAGAGTTGCTTCTAATGTACCAAAGCTGGACTTAGACATAATTTCACTCTCACAACATTATGGCTGGTTGGAGACAGTCCGAACCACAAGTACCGGGTCCATGGTTCTGGCCGTATACTGGGGGGACGGGGACGACTCCCATTAACCCCTGACTATACCGGGGATACGCTTATCACAATGCCTTTCTAGTCTGTGCTGAAGCAGGGCATTCTGGCAGCCAAGTGGCTTGACCTTTATTAGTGAGCCTGGTTACCCCCTCTCGGAACCACAGACTTAGAAATCGCCAGCTCATATACAGTGCATAAAATATATTTATATATATATACCCTTATAAACCATTTTAATAAAAAATATCACAAAATTCTTCTAAGTCCCTCGGGAAGAGTGAAAGACGCGCACGTTCATTTTCAGAACTCCTAGACCTTCCTATAAGAAGTTAGCCAAAAAGTAGCTTCGAAAAACGCTTAGGTTAAGTTTCAGAGTTGCTTCTAATGTACCAAAGCTGGACTTAGACATAATTTCACTCTCACAACATTATGGCTGGTTGGAGACAGTCCGAACCACAAGTACCGGGTCCATGGTTCTGGCCGTATACTGGGGGGACGGGGACGACTCCCATAAACCCCTGACTATACCGGGGATACGCTTATCACAATGCCTTTCTGGTCTGTGCTGAAGCAGGGCATTCTGGCAGCCAAGTGGCTTGACCTTTATTAGTGAGCCTGGTTACCCCCTCTCGGAACCACAGACTTAGAAATCGCCAGCTCATATACAGTGCATAAAACATATTTATATATATACCCTTTTACACCATTTTAATAAAAAATATCACAAAATTCTTCTTAGTCCCTCGGGAAAAGTGAAAGACGCGCACGTTCATTTTCAGAGCTCCTAGTCCTTCCTATAAGAAGTTAGCCAAAAAGTAGCTTCGAAAAACGCTTAGGTTAAGTTTCAGAGTTGCTTCTAATGTACCAAAGCTGGACTTAGACATAATTTCACTCTCACAACATTATGGCTGGTTGGAGACAGTCCGAACCACAAGTACCGGGTCCATGGTTCTGGGCGTATACTGGGGGGGACGGGGACGACTCCCATTAACCCCTGACTATACCAGGGATACGCTTATCACAATGCCTTTCTGGTCTGTGCTGAAGCAGGGCATTCTGGCAGCCAAGTGGCTTGACCTTTATTAGTGAGCCTGGTTACCCCCTCTCGGAACCACAGATTTAGAAATCGCCAGCTGATATACAGTGCATAAAATATATTTATATATATACCCTTATACACCATTTTAATAAAAAATATCACAAAATTCTTCTAAGTCCCTCGGGAAGAGTGAAAGACGCGCACGTTCATTTTGAGAGCTTCTAGACCTTCCAATAAGAAGTTAGCCAAAAAGTAGCTTCGAAAAACGATTAGGCTAAGATTCAGAGTTGCTTCTAATGTATCAATGCTGGAATTAGACATAATTTCACTCTCACAACATTATGGCTGGTTGGAGACAGTCCGAACCACAAGTACCGAGTCCATGGTTCTGGGCGTATACTGGGGGGGACGGGGACGACTCCCATTAACCCCTGACTATACCGGGGATACGCTTATCACAATGCCTTTCTGGTCTGTGCTGAAGCAGGGCATTCTGGCAGCCAAGTGGCTTGACCTTTATTAGTGAGCCTGGTTACCCCCTCTCGGAACCACAGACTTAGAAATCGCCAGCTCATATACAGTGCATAAAACATATTTATATATATACCCTTTTACACCATTTTAATAAAAAATATCACAAAATTCTTCTAAGTCCCTTGGAAAGAGTGAAAGACGCGCACGTTCATTTTCAGAGCTCCTAGACCTTCCTATAAGAAGTTAGCCAAAAAGTAGCTTCGAAAAATGCTTAGGTTAAGTTTCAGAGTTGCTTCTAATGTACCAAAGCTGGACTTAGACATAATTTCACTCTCACAACATTATGGCTGGTTGGAGACAGTCCGAACCACATGTACCGGGTCCATGGTTCTGGGCGTATACTGGGGGGACGGGGACGACTCCCATTAACCCCTGACTATACCGGGGATACGCTTATCACAATGCCTTTCTGGTCAGTGCTGAAGCAGGGCATTCTGGCAGCCAAGTGGCTTGACCTTTATTAGTGAGCCTGGTTACCCCCTCTCGGAACCACAGAATTAGAAATCGCCAGCTCATATACAGTGCATAAAATATATTTATATATATACCCTTATACACCATTTTAATAAAAAATATCACAAAATTCTTCTAAGTCCCTCGGGAAGAGTGGAAGACGCGCACGTTCATTTTCAAAGCTCCTAGACCTTCCTATAAGAAGTTAGCCAAAAAGTAGCTTCGAAAAACGCTTAGGTTAAGTTTCAGTTGCTTCTAATGTACCAAAGCTGGACTTAGACATAATTTCACTCTCACAACATTATTGCTGGTTGGAGACAGTCCGAACCACAAGTACCGGGTCCATGGTTCTGGGCGTATACTGGGGAGACGGGGACGACTCCCATTAACCCCTGACTATACCGGGGATACGCTTATCACAATGCCTTTCTGGTCTGTGCTGAAGCAGAGCATTCTGGCAGCCAAGTGGCTTGACATTTATTAGTGAGCCTGGTTACCCCCTCTCGGAACCACAGACTTAGAAATCGCCAGCTCATATACAGTGCATAAAATATATTTATATAATATATTTATATATATACCCTTATACACCATTTTAATAAAAAATATCACAAAATTCTTCTAAGTCCCTCGGGAAAAGTGAAAGACGCGCACGTTCATTTTCAGAGCTCCTAGTCCTTCCTATAAGAAGTTAGCCAAAAAGTAGCTTCGAAAAACGCTTAGGTTAAGTTTCAGAGTTGCTTCTAATGTACCAAAGCTGGACTTAGACATAATTTCACTCTCAAAACATTATGGCTGGTTGGAGACAGTCCGAACCACAAGTACCGGGTCCATGGTTCTGGGCGTATACTGGGGGGACGGGGACGACTCCCATTAACCCCTGACTATACCGGGGATATGCTTATCACAATGCCTTTCTGGTCTGTGCTGAAGCAGGGCATTCTGGCAGCCAAGTGGCTTGACCTTTATTAGTGAGCCTGGTTACCCCCTCTCGGAACCACAGACTTAGAAATCGCCAGCTCATATACAGTGCATAAAACATATTTATATATATACCCTTTTACACCATTTTAATAAAAAATATCACAAAATTCTTCTAAGTCCCTTGGAAAGAGTGAAAGACGCGCACGTTCATTTTCAGAGCTCCTAGACCTTCCTATAAGAAGTTAGCCAAAAAGTAGCTTCGAAAAATGCTTAGGTTAAGTTTCAGAGTTGCTTCTAATGTACCAAAGCTGGACTTAGACATAATTTCACTCTCACAACATTATGGCTGGTTGGAGACAGTCCGAACCACAAGTACCGGGTCCATGGTTCTGGGCGTATACTGGGGGGACGGGGACGACTCCCATTAACCCCTGACTATACCGGGGATACGCTTATCACAATGCCTTTCTGGTCTGTGCTGAAGCAGGGCATTCTGGCAGCCAAGTGGCTTGACCTTTATTAGTGAGCCTGGTTATCCCCTCTCGGAACCACAGAATTAGAAATCGCCAGCTCATATACAGTGCATAAAATATATTTATATATATACCCTTATACACCATTTTAATAAAAAATATCACAAAATTCTTCTAAGTCCCTCGGGAAGAGTGGAAGACGCGCACGTTCATTTTCAAAGCTCCTAGACCTTCCTATAAGAAGTTAGCCAAAAAGTAGCTTCGAAAAACGCTTAGGTTAAGTTTCAGAGTTGCTTCTAATGTACCAAAGCTGGACTTAGACATAATTTCACTCTCACAACATTATTGCTGGTTGGAGACAGTCCGAACCACAAGTACCGGGTCCATGGTTCTGGGCGTATACTGGGGGGACGGGGACGACTCCCATTAACCCCTGACTATACCGGGGATATGCTTATCACAATGCCTTTCTGGTCTGTGCTGAAGCAGGGCATTCTGGCAGCCAAGTGGCTTGACCTTTATTAGTGAGCCTGGTTACCCCCTCTCGGAACCACAGAGTTAGAAATCGCCAGCTCATATACAGTGCATAAAATATATTTATATAATATATTTATATATATATACCCTTATACACCATTTTAATAAAAAATATCACAAAATTCTTTTAAGTCCCTAGGGAAGAGTGAAAGACGCGCACGTTCATTTTCAGAACTCCTAGACCTTCCTATAAGAAGTTAGCCAAAAAGTAGCTTCGAAAAACGCTTAGGTTAAGTTTCAGAGTTGCTTCTAATGTACCAAAGCTGGACTTAGACATAATTTCACTCTCACAACATTATGGCTGGTTGGAGACAGTCCGAACCACAAGTACCGGGTCCATGGTTCTGGCCGTATACTGGGGGGACGGGGACGACTCCCATTAACCCCTGACTATACCGGGGATACGCTTATCACAATGCCTTTCTAGTCTGTGCTGAAGCAGGGCATTCTGGCAGCCAAGTGGCTTGACCTTTATTAGTGAGCCTGGTTACCCCCTCTCGGAACCACAGACTTAGAAATCGCCAGCTCATATACAGTGCATAAAATATATTTATATATATATACCCTTATAAACCATTTTAATAAAAAATATCACAAAATTCTTCTAAGTCCCTCGGGAAGAGTGAAAGACGCGCACGTTCATTTTCAGAACTCCTAGACCTTCCTATAAGAAGTTAGCCAAAAAGTAGCTTCGAAAAACGCTTAGGTTAAGTTTCAGAGTTGCTTCTAATGTACCAAAGCTGGACTTAGACATAATTTCACTCTCACAACATTATGGCTGGTTGGAGACAGTCCGAACCACAAGTACCGGGTCCATGGTTCTGGCCGTATACTGGGGGGACGGGGACGACTCCCATAAACCCCTGACTATACCGGGGATACGCTTATCACAATGCCTTTCTGGTCTGTGCTGAAGCAGGGCATTCTGGCAGCCAAGTGGCTTGACCTTTATTAGTGAGCCTGGTTACCCCCTCTCGGAACCACAGACTTAGAAATCGCCAGCTCATATACAGTGCATAAAACATATTTATATATATACCCTTTTACACCATTTTAATAAAAAATATCACAAAATTCTTCTAAGTCCCTCGGGAAAAGTGAAAGACGCGCACGTTCATTTTCAGAGCTCCTAGTCCTTCCTATAAGAAGTTAGCCAAAAAGTAGCTTCGAAAAACGCTTAGGTTAAGTTTCAGAGTTGCTTCTAATGTACCAAAGCTGGACTTAGACATAATTTCACTCTCACAACATTATGGCTGGTTGGAGACAGTCCGAACCACAAGTACCGGGTCCATGGTTCTGGGCGTATACTGGGGGGGACGGGGACGACTCCCATTAACCCCGGACTATACCAGGGATACGCTTATCACAATGCCTTTCTGGTCTGTGCTGAAGCAGGGCATTCTGGCAGCCAAGTGGCTTGACCTTTATTAGTGAGCCTGGTTACCCCCTCTCGGAACCACAGATTTAGAAATCGCCAGCTGATATACAGTGCATAAAATATATTTATATATATACCCTTATACACCATTTTAATAAAAAATATCACAAAATTCTTCTAAGTCCCTCGGGAAGAGTGAAAGACGCGCACGTTCATTTTGAGAGCTTCTAGACCTTCCAATAAGAAGTTAGCCAAAAAGTAGCTTCGAAAAACGATTAGGCTAAGATTCAGAGTTGCTTCTAATGTATCAATGCTGGAATTAGACATAATTTCACTCTCACAACATTATGGCTGGTTGGAGACAGTCCGAACCACAAGTACCGAGTCCATGGTTCTGGGCGTATACTGGGGGGGACGGGGGGGACTCCCATTAACCCCTGACTATACCGGGGATACGCTTATCACAATGCCTTTCTGGTCTGTGCTGAAGCAGGGCATTCTGGCAGCCAAGTGGCTTGACCTTTATTAGTGAGCCTGGTTACCCCCTCTCGGAACCACAGACTTAGAAATCGCCAGCTCATATACAGTGCATAAAACATATTTATATATATACCCTTTTACACCATTTTAATAAAAAATATCACAAAATTCTTCTAAGTCCCTTGGAAAGAGTGAAAGACGCGCACATTCATTTTCAGAGCTCCTAGACCTTCCTATAAGAAGTTAGCCAAAAAGTAGCTTCGAAAAATGCTTAGGTTAAGTTTCAGAGTTGCTTCTAATGTACCAAAGCTGGACTTAGACATAATTTCACTCTCACAACATTATGGCTGGTTGGAGACAGTCCGAACCACAAGTACCGGGTCCATGGTTCTGGGCGTATACTGGGGGGACGGGGACGACTCCCATTAACCCCTGACTATACCGGGGATACGCTTATCACAATGCCTTTCTGGTCTGTGCTGAAGCAGGGCATTCTGGCAGCCAAGTGGCTTGACCTTTATTAGTGAGCCTGGTTATCCCCTCTCGGAACCACAGAATTAGAAATCGCCAGCTCATATACAGTGCATAAAATATATTTATATATATACCCTTATACACCATTTTAATAAAAAATATCACAAAATTCTTCTAAGTCCCTCGGGAAGAGTGGAAGACGCGCACGTTCATTTTCAAAGCTCCTAGACCTTCCTATAAGAAGTTAGCCAAAAAGTAGCTTCGAAAAACGCTTAGGTTAAGTTTCAGAGTTGCTTCTAATGTACCAAAGCTGGACTTAGACATAATTTCACTCTCACAACATTATTGCTGGTTGGAGACAGTCCGAACCACAAGTACCGGGTCCATGGTTCTGGGCGTATACTGGGGAGACGGGGACGACTCCCATTAACCCCTGACTATACCGGGGATACGCTTATCACAATGCCTTTCTGGTCTGTGCTGAAGCAGAGCATTCTGGCAGCCAAGTGGCTTGACATTTATTAGTGAGCCTGGTTACCCCCTCTCGGAACCACAGACTTAGAAATCGCCAGCTCATATACAGTGCATAAAATATATTTATATAATATATTTATATATATACCCTTATACACCATTTTAATAAAAAATATCACAAAATTCTTCTAAGTCCCTCGGGAAAAGTGAAAGACGCGCACGTTCATTTTCAGAGCTCCTAGTCCTTCCTATAAGAAGTTAGCCAAAAAGTAGCTTCGAAAAACGCTTAGGTTAAGTTTCAGAGTTGCTTCTAATGTACCAAAGCTGGACTTAGACATAATTTCACTCTCAAAACATTAAGACTGGTTGGAGACAGTCCGAACCACAAGTACCGGGTCCATGGTTCTGGGCGTATACTGGGGGGACGGGGACGACTCCCATTAACCCCTGACTATACCGGGGATATGCTTATCACAATGCCTTTCTGGTCTGTGCTGAAGCAGGGCATTCTGGCAGCCAAGTGGCTTGACCTTTATTAGTGAGCCTGGTTACCCCCTCTCGGAACCACAGAGTTAGAAATCGCCAGCTCATATACAGTGCATAAAATATATTTATATAATATATTTATATATATATACCCTTATACACCATTTTAATAAAAAATATCACAAAATTCTTTTAAGTCCCTAGGGAAGAGTGAAAGACGCGCACGTTCATTTTCAGAACTCCTAGACCTTCCTATAAGAAGTTAGCCAAAAAGTAGCTTCGAAAAACGCTTAGGTTAAGTTTCAGAGTTGCTTCTAATGTACCAAAGCTGGACTTAGACATAATTTCACTCTCACAACATTATGGCTGGTTGGAGACAGTCTGAACCACAAGTACCGGGTCCATGGTTCTGGCCGTATACTGGGGGGACGGGGACGACTCCCATTAACCCCTGACTATACCGGGGATACGCTTATCACAATGCCTTTCTAGTCTGTGCTGAAGCAGGGCATTCTGGCAGCCAAGTGGCTTGACCTTTATTAGTGAGCCTGGTTACCCCCTCTCGGAACCACAGACTTAGAAATCGCCAGCTCATATACAGTGCATAAAATATATTTATATATATATACCCTTATAAACCATTTTAATAAAAAATATCACAAAATTCTTCTAAGTCCCTCGGGAAGAGTGAAAGACGCGCACGTTCATTTTCAGAACTCCTAGACCTTCCTATAAGAAGTTAGCCAAAAAGTAGCTTCGAAAAACGCTTAGGTTAAGTTTCAGAGTTGCTTCTAATGTACCAAAGCTGGACTTAGACATAATTTCACTCTCACAACATTATGGCTGGTTGGAGACAGTCCGAACCACAAGTACCGGGTCCATGGTTCTGGCCGTATACTGGGGGGACGGGGACGACTCCCATAAACCCCTGACTATACCGGGGATACGCTTATCACAATGCCTTTCTGGTCTGTGCTGAAGCAGGGCATTCTGGCAGCCAAGTGGCTTGACCTTTATTAGTGAGCCTGGTTACCCCCTCTCGGAACCACAGACTTAGAAATCGCCAGCTCATATACAGTGCATAAAACATATTTATATATATACCCTTTTACACCATTTTAATAAAAAATATCACAAAATTCTTCTAAGTCCCTCGGGAAAAGTGAAAGACGCGCACGTTCATTTTCAGAGCTCCTAGTCCTTCCTATAAGAAGTTAGCCAAAAAGTAGCTTCGAAAAACGCTTAGGTTAAGTTTCAGAGTTGCTTCTAATGTACCAAAGCTGGACTTAGACATAATTTCACTCTCACAACATTATGGCTGGTTGGAGACAGTCCGAACCACAAGTACCGGGTCCATGGTTCTGGGCGTATACTGGGGGGGACGGGGACGACTCCCATTAACCCCGGACTATACCAGGGATACGCTTATCACAATGCCTTTCTGGTCTGTGCTGAAGCAGGGCATTCTGGCAGCCAAGTGGCTTGACCTTTATTAGTGAGCCTGGTTACCCCCTCTCGGAACCACAGATTTAGAAATCGCCAGCTGATATACAGTGCATAAAATATATTTATATATATACCCTTATACACCATTTTAATAAAAAATATCACAAAATTCTTCTAAGTCCCTCGGGAAGAGTGAAAGACGCGCACGTTCATTTTGAGAGCTTCTAGACCTTCCAATAAGAAGTTAGCCAAAAAGTAGCTTCGAAAAACGATTAGGCTAAGATTCAGAGTTGCTTCTAATGTATCAATGCTGGAATTAGACATAATTTCACTCTCACAACATTATGGCTGGTTGGAGACAGTCCGAACCACAAGTACCGAGTCCATGGTTCTGGGCGTATACTGGGGGGGACGGGGGGGACTCCCATTAACCCCTGACTATACCGGGGATACGCTTATCACAATGCCTTTCTGGTCTGTGCTGAAGCAGGGCATTCTGGCAGCCAAGTGGCTTGACCTTTATTAGTGAGCCTGGTTACCCCCTCTCGGAACCACAGACTTAGAAATCGCCAGCTCATATACAGTGCATAAAACATATTTATATATATACCCTTTTACACCATTTTAATAAAAAATATCACAAAATTCTTCTAAGTCCCTTGGAAAGAGTGAAAGACGCGCACATTCATTTTCAGAGCTCCTAGACCTTCCTATAAGAAGTTAGCCAAAAAGTAGCTTCGAAAAATGCTTAGGTTAAGTTTCAGAGTTGCTTCTAATGTACCAAAGCTGGACTTAGACATAATTTCACTCTCACAACATTATGGCTGGTTGGAGACAGTCCGAACCACAAGTACCGGGTCCATGGTTCTGGGCGTATACTGGGGGGACGGGGACGACTCCCATTAACCCCTGACTATACCGGGGATACGCTTATCACAATGCCTTTCTGGTCTGTGCTGAAGCAGGGCATTCTGGCAGCCAAGTGGCTTGACCTTTATTAGTGAGCCTGGTTACCCCCTCTCGGAACCACAGAATTAGAAATCGCCAGCTCATATACAGTGCATAAAATATATTTATATATATACCCTTATACACCATTTTAATAAAAAATATCACAAAATTCTTCTAAGTCCCTCGGGAAGAGTGGAAGACGCGCACGTTCATTTTCAAAGCTCCTAGACCTTCCTATAAGAAGTTAGCCAAAAAGTAGCTTCGAAAAACGCTTAGGTTAAGTTTCAGAGTTGCTTCTAATGTACCAAAGCTGGACTTAGACATAATTTCACTCTCACAACATTATTGCTGGTTGGAGACAGTCCGAACCACAAGTACCGGGTCCATGGTTCTGGGCGTATACTGGGGAGACGGGGACGACTCCCATTAACCCCTGACTATACCGGGGATACGCTTATCACAATGCCTTTCTGGTCTGTGCTGAAGCAGAGCATTCTGGCAGCCAAGTGGCTTGACATTTATTAGTGAGCCTGGTTACCCCCTCTCGGAACCACAGACTTAGAAATCGCCAGCTCATATACAGTGCATAAAATATATTTATATAATATATTTATATATATACCCTTATACACCATTTTAATAAAAAATATCACAAAATTCTTCTAAGTCCCTCGGGAAAAGTGAAAGACGCGCACGTTCATTTTCAGAGCTCCTAGTCCTTCCTATAAGAAGTTAGCCAAAAAGTAGCTTCGAAAAACGCTTAGGTTAAGTTTCAGAGTTGCTTCTAATGTACCAAAGCTGGACTTAGACATAATTTCACTCTCAAAACATTATGGCTGGTTGGAGACAGTCCGAACCACAAGTACCGGGTCCATGGTTCTGGGCGTATACTGGGGGGACGGGGACGACTCCCATTAACCCCTGACTATACCGGGGATATGCTTATCACAATGCCTTTCTGGTCTGTGCTGAAGCAGGGCATTCTGGCAGCCAAGTGGCTTGACCTTTATTAGTGAGCCTGGTTACCCCCTCTCGGAACCACAGACTTAGAAATCGCCAGCTCATATACAGTGCATAAAACATATTTATATATATACCCTTTTACACCATTTTAATAAAAAATATCACAAAATTCTTCTAAGTCCCTCGGGAAGAGTGGAAGACGCGCACGTTCATTTTCAAAGCTCCTAGACCTTCCTATAAGAAGTTAGCCAAAAAGTAGCTTCGAAAAACGCTTAGGTTAAGTTTCAGAGTTGCTTCTAATGTACCAAAGCTGGACTTAGACATAATTTCACTCTCACAACATTATTGCTGGTTGGAGACAGTCCGAACCACAAGTACCGGGTCCATGGTTCTGGGCGTATACTGGGGAGACGGGGACGACTCCCATTAACCCCTGACTATACCGGGGATACGCTTATCACAATGCCTTTCTGGTCTGTGCTGAAGCAGAGCATTCTGGCAGCCAAGTGGCTTGACATTTATTAGTGAGCCTGGTTACCCCCTCTCGGAACCACAGACTTAGAAATCGCCAGCTCATATACAGTGCATAAAATATATTTATATAATATATTTATATATATACCCTTATACACCATTTTAATAAAAAATATCACAAAATTCTTCTAAGTCCCTCGGGAAAAGTGAAAGACGCGCACGTTCATTTTCAGAGCTCCTAGTCCTTCCTATAAGAAGTTAGCCAAAAAGTAGCTTCGAAAAACGCTTAGGTTAAGTTTCAGAGTTGCTTCTAATGTACCAAAGCTGGACTTAGACATAATTTCACTCTCAAAACATTATGGCTGGTTGGAGACAGTCCGAACCACAAGTACCGGGTCCATGGTTCTGGGCGTATACTGGGGGGACGGGGACGACTCCCATTAACCCCTGACTATACCGGGGATATGCTTATCACAATGCCTTTCTGGTCTGTGCTGAAGCAGGGCATTCTGGCAGCCAAGTGTCTTGACCTTTATTAGTGAGCCTGGTTACCCCCTCTCGGAACCACAGACTTAGAAATCGCCAGCTCATATACAGTGCATAAAATATATTTATATAATATATTTATATA
Organism: Ascaphus truei; assembly: GCF_040206685.1. NCBI lineage: Eukaryota > Metazoa > Chordata > Amphibia > Anura > Ascaphidae > Ascaphus > Ascaphus truei. The sequence goes on along the minus strand of NC_134486.1, from coordinate 173,445,801 downwards.
TATACCCTTATACACCATTTTAATAAAAAATATCACAAAATTCTTCTAAGTCCCTCGGGAAGAGTGAAAGACGCGCACGTTCATTTTCAGAGCTCCTAGTCCTTCCTATAAGAAGTTAGCCAAAAAGTAGCTTCGAAAAACGCTTAGGTTAAGTTTCAGAGTTGCTTCTAATGTACCAAAGCTGGACTTAGACATAATTTCACTCTCACAACATTATGGCTGGTTGGAGACAGTCCGAACAACAAGTACCGGGTCCATGGTTCTGGGCGTATACTGGGGGGGACGGGGACGACTCCCATTAACCCCTGACTATACCGGGGATACGCTTATCACAATGCCTTTCTGGTCTGTGCTGAAGCAGGGCATTCTGGCAGCCAAGTGGCTTGACCTTTATTAGTGAGCCTGGTTACCCCCTCTCGGAACCACAGACTTAGAAATCGCCAGCTCATATACAGTGCATAAAACATATTTATATATATACCCTTTTACACCATTTTAATAAAAAATATCACAAAATTCTTCTAAGTCCCTCGGGAAGAGTGAAAGACGCGCACGTTCATTTTGAGAGCTTCTAGACCTTCCAATAAGAAGTTAGCCAAAAAGTAGCTTCGAAAAACGATTAGGCTAAGATTCAGAGTTGCTTCTAATGTATCAATGCTGGAATTAGACATAATTTCACTCTCACAACATTATGGCTGGTTGGAGACAGTCCGAACCACAAGTACCGGGTCCATGGTTCTGGGCGTATACTGGGGGGACGGGGACGACTCCCATTAACCCCTGACTATACCGGGGATACGCTTATCACAATGCCTTTCTGGTCTGTGCTGAAGCAGGGCATTCTGGCAGCCAAGTGGCTTGACCTTTATTAGTGAGCCTGGTTACCCCCTCTCGGAACCACAGAATTAGAAATCGCCAGCTCATATACAGTGCATAAAATATATTTATATATATACCCTTATACACCATTTTAATAAAAAATATCACAAAATTCTTCTAAGTCCCTCGGGAAGAGTGGAAGACGCGCACGTTCATTTTCAAAGCTCCTAGACCTTCCTATAAGAAGTTAGCCAAAAAGTAGCTTCGAAAAACGCTTAGGTTAAGTTTCAGAGTTGCTTCTAATGTACCAAAGCTGGACTTAGACATAATTTCACGCACAACATTATTGCTGGTTGGAGACAGTCCGAACCACAAGTACCGGGTCCATGGTTCTGGGCGTATACTGGGGAGACGGGGACGACTCCCATTAACCCCTGACTATACCGGGGATACGCTTATCACAATGCCTTTCTGGTCTGTGCTGAAGCAGAGCATTCTGGCAGCCAAGTGGCTTGACATTTATTAGTGAGCCTGGTTACCCCCTCTCGGAACCACAGACTTAGAAATCGCCAGCTCATATACAGTGCATAAAATATATTTATATAATATATTTATATATATACCCTTATACACCATTTTAATAAAAAATATCACAAAATTCTTCTAAGTCCCTCGGGAAAAGTGAAAGACGCGCACGTTCATTTTCAGAGCTCCTAGTCCTTCCTATAAGAAGTTAGCCAAAAAGTAGCTTCGAAAAACGCTTAGGTTAAGTTTCAGAGTTGCTTCTAATGTACCAAAGCTGGACTTAGACATAATTTCACTCTCAAAACATTATGGCTGGTTGGAGACAGTCCGAACCACAAGTACCGGGTCCATGGTTCTGGGCGTATACTGGGGGGACGGGGACGACTCCCATTAACCCCTGACTATACCGGGGATATGCTTATCACAATGCCTTTCTGGTCTGTGCTGAAGCAGGGCATTCTGGCAGCCAAGTGGCTTGACCTTTATTAGTGAGCCTGGTTACCCCCTCTCGGAACCACAGACTTAGAAATCGCCAGCTCATATACAGTGCATAAAACATATTTATATATATACCCTTTTACACCATTTTAATAAAAAATATCACAAAATTCTTCTAAGTCCCTCGGGAAGAGTGGAAGACGCGCACGTTCATTTTCAAAGCTCCTAGACCTTCCTATAAGAAGTTAGCCAAAAAGTAGCTTCGAAAAACGCTTAGGTTAAGTTTCAGAGTTGCTTCTAATGTACCAAAGCTGGACTTAGACATAATTTCACTCTCACAACATTATTGCTGGTTGGAGACAGTCCGAACCACAAGTACCGGGTCCATGGTTCTGGGCGTATACTGGGGAGACGGGGACGACTCCCATTAACCCCTGACTATACCGGGGATACGCTTATCACAATGCCTTTCTGGTCTGTGCTGAAGCAGAGCATTCTGGCAGCCAAGTGGCTTGACATTTATTAGTGAGCCTGGTTACCCCCTCTCGGAACCACAGACTTAGAAATCGCCAGCTCATATACAGTGCATAAAATATATTTATATAATATATTTATATATATACCCTTATACACCATTTTAATAAAAAATATCACAAAATTCTTCTAAGTCCCTCGGGAAAAGTGAAAGACGCGCACGTTCATTTTCAGAGCTCCTAGTCCTTCCTATAAGAAGTTAGCCAAAAAGTAGCTTCGAAAAACGCTTAGGTTAAGTTTCAGAGTTGCTTCTAATGTACCAAAGCTGGACTTAGACATAATTTCACTCTCAAAACATTATGGCTGGTTGGAGACAGTCCGAACCACAAGTACCGGGTCCATGGTTCTGGGCGTATACTGGGGGGACGGGGACGACTCCCATTAACCCCTGACTATACCGGGGATATGCTTATCACAATGCCTTTCTGGTCTGTGCTGAAGCAGGGCATTCTGGCAGCCAAGTGTCTTGACCTTTATTAGTGAGCCTGGTTACCCCCTCTCGGAACCACAGACTTAGAAATCGCCAGCTCATATACAGTGCATAAAATATATTTATATAATATATTTATATATATACCCTTATACACCATTTTAATAAAAAATATCACAAAATTCTTCTAAGTCCCTCGGGAAGAGTGAAAGACGCGCACGTTCATTTTCAGAGCTCCTAGTCCTTCCTATAAGAAGTTAGCCAAAAAGTAGCTTCGAAAAACGCTTAGGTTAAGTTTCAGAGTTGCTTCTAATGTACCAAAGCTTGACTTAGACATAATTTCACTCTCACAACATTATGGCTGGTTGGAGACAGTCCGAACCACAAGTACCGGGTCCATGGTTCTGGGCGTATACTGGGGGGACGGGGACGACTCCCATTAACCCCTGACTATACCGGGGATACGCTTATCACAATGCCTTTCTGGTCTGTGCTGAAGCAGGGCATTCTGGCAGCCAAGTGGCTTGACCTTTATTAGTGAGCCTGGTTACCCCCTCTCGGAACCACAGAGTTAGAAATCGCCAGCTCATATACAGTGCATAAAATATATTTATATAATATATTTATATATATATACCCTTATACACCATTTTAATAAAAAATATCACAAAATTCTTCTAAGTCCCTCGGGAAGAGTGAAAGACGCGCACGTTCATTTTCAGAACTCCTAGACCTTCCTATAAGAAGTTAGCCAAAAAGTAGCTTCGAAAAACGCTTAGGTTAAGTTTCAGAGTTGCTTCTAATGTACCAAAGCTGGACTTAGACATAATTTCACTCTCACAACATTATGGCTGGTTGGAGACAGTCCGAACCACAAGTACCGGGTCCATGGTTCTGGCCGTATACTGGGGGGACGGGGACGACTCCCATTAACCCCTGACTATACCGGGGATACGCTTATCACAATGCCTTTCTAGTCTGTGCTGAAGCAGGGCATTCTGGCAGCCAAGTGGCTTGACCTTTATTAGTGAGCCTGGTTACCCCCTCTCGGAACCACAGACTTAGAAATCGCCAGCTCATATACAGTGCATAAAATATATTTATATATATACCCTTATAAACCATTTTAATAAAAAATATCACAAAATTCTTCTAAGTCCCTCGGGAAGAGTGAAAGACGCGCACGTTCATTTTCAGAACTCCTAGACCTTCCTATAAGAAGTTAGCCTAAAAGTAGCTTCGAAAAACGCTTAGGTTAAGTTTCAGAGTTGCTTCTAATGTACCAAAGCTGGACTTAGACATAATTTCACTCTCACAACATTATGGCTGGTTGGAGACTGTCCGAACCACAAGTACCGGGTCCATGGTTCTGGCCGTATACTGGGGGGACGGGGACGACTCCCATTAACCCCTGACTATACCGGGGATACGCTTATCACAATGCCTTTCTAGTCTGTGCTGAAGCAGGGCATTCTGGCAGCCAAGTGGCTTGACCTTTATTAGTGAGCCTGGTTACCCCCTCTCGGAACCACAGACTTAGAAATCGCCAGCTCATATACAGTGCATAAAATATATTTATATATATACCCTTATACACCATTTTAATAAAAAATATCACAAAATTCTTCTAAGTCCCTCGGGAAGAGTGAAAGACGCGCACGTTCATTTTCAGAGCTCCGAGACCTTCCTATAAGAAGTTAGCCAAAAAGTAGCTTCGAAAAACGCTTAGGTAAAGTTTCAGAGTTGCTTCTAATGTACCAAAGCTGGACTTAGACATAATTTCACTCTCACAACATTATGGCTGGTTGGAGACAGTCCGAACCACAAGTACCGGGTCCATGGTTCTGGCCGTATACTGGGGGGACGGGGACGACTCCCATAAACCCCTGACTATACCGGGGATACGCTTATCACAATGCCTTTCTGGTCTGTGCTGAAGCAGGGCATTCTGGCAGCCAAGTGTCTTGACCTTTATTAGTGAGCCTGGTTACCCCCTCTCGGAACCACAGACTTAGAAATCGCCAGCTCATATACAGTGCATAAAATATATTTATATAATATATTTATATATATACCCTTATACACCATTTTAATAAAAAATATCACAAAATTCTTCTAAGTCCCTCGGGAAAAGTGAAAGACGCGCACGTTCATTTTCAGAGCTCCTAGTCCTTCCTATAAGAAGTTAGCCAAAAAGTAGCTTCGAAAAACGCTTAGGTTAAGTTTCAGAGTTGCTTCTAATGTACCAAAGCTGGACTTAGACATAATTTCACTCTCACAACATTATGGCTGGTTGGAGACAGTCCGAACCACAAGTACCGGGTCCATGGTTCTGGGCGTATACTGGGGAGACGGGGACGACTCCCATTAACCCCTGACTATACCGGGGATACGCTTATCACAATGCCTTTCTGGTCTGTGCTGAAGCAGAGCATTCTGGCAGCCAAGTGGCTTGACATTTATTAGTGAGCCTGGTTACCCCCTCTCGGAACCACAGACTTAGAAATCGCCAGCTCATATACAGTGCATAAAATATATTTATATAATATATTTATATATATACCCTTATACACCATTTTAATAAAAAATATCACAAAATTCTTCTAAGTCCCTCGGGAAAAGTGAAAGACGCGCACGTTCATTTTCAGAGCTCCTAGTCCTTCCTATAAGAAGTTAGCCAAAAAGTAGCTTCGAAAAACGCTTAGGTTAAGTTTCAGAGTTGCTTCTAATGTACCAAAGCTGGACTTAGACATAATTTCACTCTCAAAACATTATGGCTGGTTGGAGACAGTCCGAACCACAAGTACCGGGTCCATGGTTCTGGGCGTATACTGGGGGGACGGGGACGACTCCCATTAACCCCTGACTATACCGGGGATATGCTTATCACAATGCCTTTCTGGTCTGTGCTGAAGCAGGGCATTCTGGCAGCCAAGTGTCTTGACCTTTATTAGTGAGCCTGGTTACCCCCTCTCGGAACCACAGACTTAGAAATCGCCAGCTCATATACAGTGCATAAAATATATTTATATAATATATTTATATATATACCCTTATACACCATTTTAATAAAAAATATCACAAAATTCTTCTAAGTCCCTCGGGAAGAGTGAAAGACGCGCACGTTCATTTTCAGAGCTCCTAGTCCTTCCTATAAGAAGTTAGCCAAAAAGTAGCTTCGAAAAACGCTTAGGTTAAGTTTCAGAGTTGCTTCTAATGTACCAAAGCTTGACTTAGACATAATTTCACTCTCACAACATTATGGCTGGTTGGAGACAGTCCGAACCACAAGTACCGGGTCCATGGTTCTGGGCGTATACTGGGGGGACGGGGACGACTCCCATTAACCCCTGACTATACCGGGGATACGCTTATCACAATGCCTTTCTGGTCTGTGCTGAAGCAGGGCATTCTGGCAGCCAAGTGGCTTGACCTTTATTAGTGAGCCTGGTTACCCCCTCTCGGAACCACAGAGTTAGAAATCGCCAGCTCATATACAGTGCATAAAATATATTTATATAATATATTTATATATATATACCCTTATACACCATTTTAATAAAAAATATCACAAAATTCTTCTAAGTCCCTCGGGAAGAGTGAAAGACGCGCACGTTCATTTTCAGAACTCCTAGACCTTCCTATAAGAAGTTAGCCAAAAAGTAGCTTCGAAAAACGCTTAGGTTAAGTTTCAGAGTTGCTTCTAATGTACCAAAGCTGGACTTAGACATAATTTCACTCTCACAACATTATGGCTGGTTGGAGACAGTCCGAACCACAAGTACCGGGTCCATGGTTCTGGCCGTATACTGGGGGGACGGGGACGACTCCCATTAACCCCTGACTATACCGGGGATACGCTTATCACAATGCCTTTCTAGTCTGTGCTGAAGCAGGGCATTCTGGCAGCCAAGTGGCTTGACCTTTATTAGTGAGCCTGGTTACCCCCTCTCGGAACCACAGACTTAGAAATCGCCAGCTCATATACAGTGCATAAAATATATTTATATATATACCCTTATAAACCATTTTAATAAAAAATATCACAAAATTCTTCTAAGTCCCTCGGGAAGAGTGAAAGACGCGCACGTTCATTTTCAGAACTCCTAGACCTTCCTATAAGAAGTTAGCCTAAAAGTAGCTTCGAAAAACGCTTAGGTTAAGTTTCAGAGTTGCTTCTAATGTACCAAAGCTGGACTTAGACATAATTTCACTCTCACAACATTATGGCTGGTTGGAGACTGTCCGAACCACAAGTACCGGGTCCATGGTTCTGGCCGTATACTGGGGGGACGGGGACGACTCCCATTAACCCCTGACTATACCGGGGATACGCTTATCACAATGCCTTTCTAGTCTGTGCTGAAGCAGGGCATTCTGGCAGCCAAGTGGCTTGACCTTTATTAGTGAGCCTGGTTACCCCCTCTCGGAACCACAGACTTAGAAATCGCCAGCTCATATACAGTGCATAAAATATATTTATATATATACCCTTATACACCATTTTAATAAAAAATATCACAAAATTCTTCTAAGTCCCTCGGGAAGAGTGAAAGACGCGCACGTTCATTTTCAGAGCTCCGAGACCTTCCTATAAGAAGTTAGCCAAAAAGTAGCTTCGAAAAACGCTTAGGTAAAGTTTCAGAGTTGCTTCTAATGTACCAAAGCTGGACTTAGACATAATTTCACTCTCACAACATTATGGCTGGTTGGAGACAGTCCGAACCACAAGTACCGGGTCCATGGTTCTGGCCGTATACTGGGGGGACGGGGACGACTCCCATAAACCCCTGACTATACCGGGGATACGCTTATCACAATGCCTTTCTGGTCTGTGCTGAAGCAGGGCATTCTGGCAGCCAAGTGTCTTGACCTTTATTAGTGAGCCTGGTTACCCCCTCTCGGAACCACAGACTTAGAAATCGCCAGCTCATATACAGTGCATAAAATATATTTATATAATATATTTATATATATACCCTTATACACCATTTTAATAAAAAATATCACAAAATTCTTCTAAGTCCCTCGGGAAGAGTGAAAGACGCGCACGTTCATTTTCAGAGCTCCTAGTCCTTCCTATAAGAAGTTAGCCAAAAAGTAGCTTCGAAAAACGCTTAGGTTAAGTTTCAGAGTTGCTTCTAATGTACCAAAGCTGGACTTAGACATAATTTCACTCTCACAACATTATGGCTGGTTGGAGACAGTCCGAACCACAAGTACCGGGTCCATGGTTCTGGGCGTATACTGGGGGGGACGGGGACGACTCCCATTAACCCCTGACTATACCGGGGATACGCTTATCACAATGCCTTTCTGGTCTGTGCTGAAGCAGGGCATTCTGGCAGCCAAGTGGCTTGACCTTTATTAGTGAGCCTGGTTACCCCCTCTCGGAACCACAGACTTAGAAATCGCCAGCTCATATACAGTGCATAAAACATATTTATATATATACCCTTTTACACCATTTTAATAAAAAATATCACAAAATTCTTCTAAGTCCCTCGGGAAGAGTGAAAGACGCGCACGTTCATTTTCAGAACTCCTAGACCTTCCTATAAGAAGTTAGCCTAAAAGTAGCTTCGAAAAACGCTTAGGTTAAGTTTCAGAGTTGCTTCTAATGTACCAAAGCTGGACTTAGACATAATTTCACTCTCACAACATTATGGCTGGTTGGAGACTGTCCGAACCACAAGTACCGGGTCCATGGTTCTGGCCGTATACTGGGGGGACGGGGACGACTCCCATTAACCCCTGACTATACCGGGGATACGCTTATCACAATGCCTTTCTAGTCTGTGCTGAAGCAGGGCATTCTGGCAGCCAAGTGGCTTGACCTTTATTAGTGAGCCTGGTTACCCCCTCTCGGAACCACAGACTTAGAAATCGCCAGCTCATATACAGTGCATAAAATATATTTATATATATACCCTTATACACCATTTTAATAAAAAATATCACAAAATTCTTCTAAGTCCCTCGGGAAGAGTGAAAGACGCGCACGTTCATTTTCAGAGCTCCGAGACCTTCCTATAAGAAGTTAGCCAAAAAGTAGCTTCGAAAAACGCTTAGGTAAAGTTTCAGAGTTGCTTCTAATGTACCAAAGCTGGACTTAGACATAATTTCACTCTCACAACATTATGGCTGGTTGGAGACAGTCCGAACCACAAGTACCGGGTCCATGGTTCTGGCCGTATACTGGGGGGACGGGGACGACTCCCATAAACCCCTGACTATACCGGGGATACGCTTATCACAATGCCTTTCTGGTCTGTGCTGAAGCAGGGCATTCTGGCAGCCAAGTGTCTTGACCTTTATTAGTGAGCCTGGTTACCCCCTCTCGGAACCACAGACTTAGAAATCGCCAGCTCATATACAGTGCATAAAATATATTTATATAATATATTTATATATATACCCTTATACACCATTTTAATAAAAAATATCACAAAATTCTTCTAAGTCCCTCGGGAAGAGTGAAAGACGCGCACGTTCATTTTCAGAGCTCCTAGTCCTTCCTATAAGAAGTTAGCCAAAAAGTAGCTTCGAAAAACGCTTAGGTTAAGTTTCAGAGTTGCTTCTAATGTACCAAAGCTGGACTTAGACATAATTTCACTCTCACAACATTATGGCTGGTTGGAGACAGTCCGAACCACAAGTACCGGGTCCATGGTTCTGGGCGTATACTGGGGGGGACGGGGACGACTCCCATTAACCCCTGACTATACCGGGGATACGCTTATCACAATGCCTTTCTGGTCTGTGCTGAAGCAGGGCATTCTGGCAGCCAAGTGGCTTGACCTTTATTAGTGAGCCTGGTTACCCCCTCTCGGAACCACAGACTTAGAAATCGCCAGCTCATATACAGTGCATAAAACATATTTATATATATACCCTTTTACACCATTTTAATAAAAAATATCACAAAATTATTCTAAGTCCCTCGGGAAGAGTGAAAGACGCGCACGTTCATTTTCAGAGCTCCGAGACCTTCCTATAAGAAGTTAGCCAAAAAGTAGCTTCGAAAAACGCTTAGGTAAAGTTTCAGAGTTGCTTCTAATGTACCAAAGCTGGACTTAGACATAATTTCACTCTCACAACATTATGGCTGGTTGGAGACAGTCCGAACCACAAGTACCGGGTCCATGGTTCTGGCCGTATACTGGGGGGACGGGGACGACTCCCATAAACCCCTGACTATACCGGGGATACGCTTATCACAATGCCTTTCTGGTCTGTGCTGAAGCAGGGCATTCTGGCAGCCAAGTGTCTTGACCTTTATTAGTGAGCCTGGTTACCCCCTCTCGGAACCACAGACTTAGAAATCGCCAGCTCATATACAGTGCATAAAATATATTTATATAATATATTTATATATATACCCTTATACACCATTTTAATAAAAAATATCACAAAATTCTTCTAAGTCCCTCGGGAAGAGTGAAAGACGCGCACGTTCATTTTCAGAGCTCCTAGTCCTTCCTATAAGAAGTTAGCCAAAAAGTAGCTTCGAAAAACGCTTAGGTTAAGTTTCAGAGTTGCTTCTAATGTACCAAAGCTGGACTTAGACATAATTTCACTCTCACAACATTATGGCTGGTTGGAGACAGTCCGAACCACAAGTACCGGGTCCATGGTTCTGGGCGTATACTGGGGGGGACGGGGACGACTCCCATTAACCCCTGACTATACCGGGGATACGCTTATCACAATGCCTTTCTGGTCTGTGCTGAAGCAGGGCATTCTGGCAGCCAAGTGGCTTGACCTTTATTAGTGAGCCTGGTTACCCCCTCTCGGAACCACAGACTTAGAAATCGCCAGCTCATATACAGTGCATAAAACATATTTATATATATACCCTTTTACACCATTTTAATAAAAAATATCACAAAATTATTCTAAGTCCCTCGGGAAGAGTGAAAGACGCGCACGTTCATTTTCAGAGCTCCTAGACCTTCCTATAAGAAGTTAGCCAAAAAGTAGCTTCGAAAAACGCTTAGGTTAAGTTTCAGAGTTGCTTCTAATGTACCAAAGCTGGACTTAGACATAATTTCACTCTCACAACATTATGGCTGGTTGGAGACAGTCCGAACCACAAGTACCGGGTCCATGGTTCTGGCCGTATACTGGGTGGACGGGGACGACTCCCATTAACCCCTGACTATACCGGGGATACGCTTATCACAATGCCTTTCTGGTCTGTGCTGAAGCAGGGCATTCTGGCAGCCAAGTGGCTTGACCTTTATTAGTGAGCCTGGTTACCCCCTCTCGGAACCACAGAGTTAGAAATCGCCAGCTCATATACAGTGCATAAAATATATTTATATAATATATTTATATATATATACCCTTATACACCATTTTAATAAAAAATATCACAAAATTCTTCTAAGTCCCTCGGGAAGAGTGAAAGACGCGTACGTTCATTTTCAGAGCTCCTAGACCTTCCTATAAGAAGTTAGCCAAAAAGTAGCTTCGAAAAACGCTTAGGTTAAGTTTCAGAGTTGCTTCTAATGTACCAAAGCTGGACTTAGACATAATTTCACTCTCACAACATTATGGCTGGTTGGAGACAGTCCGAACCACATGTACCGGGTCCATGGTTCTGGCCGTATACTGGGGGGACGGGGACGACTCCCATTAACCCCTGACTATACCAGGGATACGCTTATCACAATGCCTTTCTAGTCTGTGCTGAAGAAGGGCATTCTGGCAGCCAAGTGGCTTGACCTTTATTAGTGAGCCTGGTTACCCCCTCTTGGAACCACAGACTTAGAAATCGCCAGCTCATATACAGTGCATAGAATATATTTATATATATACCCTTATACACCATTTTAATAAAAAATATCACAAAATTCTTCTAAGTCCCTCGGGAAGACTGAAAGACGCGCACGTTCATTTTCAGATCTCCTAGACCTTCCTATAAGAAGTTAGCCAAAAAGTAGCTTCGAAAAACGCTTAGGTTAAGTTTCATAGTTGCTTCTAATGTACCAAAGCTGGACTTAGACATAATTTCACTCTCACAACATTATGGCTGCTTGGAGACAGTCCGATCCACAAGTACCGAGTCCATGGTTCTGGGCGTATACTGGGGGGACGGGGACGACTCCCATTAACCCCTGACTATACCGGGGATACGCTTATCACAATGGCTTTCTGGTCTGTGCTGAAGCAGGTCATTCTGGCAGCCAAGTGGCTTGACCTTTATTAGTGAGCCTGGTTACCCCCTCTCGGAACCACAGACTTAGAAATCGCCAGCTCATATACAGTGCATAAAATATATTTATATATATATACCCTTAAACACCATTTTAATAAAAAATATCACAAAATTCTTCTATGTCCCTCGGGAAGAGTGAAAGACGCGCACGTTCATTTTCAGAGCTCCTAGACCTTCCTATAAGAAGTTAGCCAAAAAGTAGCTTCGAAAAACGCTTAGGTTAAGTTTCAGAGTTGCTTCTAATGAACCAAAGCTGGACTTAGACATAATTTCACTCTCACAACATTATGGCTGGTTGGAGACAGTCTGAACCACAAGTACCGGGTCCATGGTTCTGGGCGTATACTGGGGGGACGGGGACGACTCCCATTAACCCCTGACTATACCGGGGATACGCTTATCACAATGGCTTTCTGGTCTGTGCTGAAGCAGGTCATTCTGGCAGCCAAGTGGCTTGACCTTTATTAGTGAGCCTGGTTACCCCCTCTCGGAACCACAGACTTAGAAATCGCCAGCTCATATACAGTGCATAAAATATATTTATATATATATACCCTTAAACACCATTTTAATAAAAAATATCACAAAATTCTTCTATGTCCCTCGGGAAGAGTGAAAGACGCGCACGTTCATTTTCAGAGCTCCTAGACCTTCCTATAAGAAGTTAGCCAAAAAGTAGCTTCGAAAAACGCTTAGGTTAAGTTTCAGAGTTGCTTCTAATGAACCAAAGCTGGACTTAGACATAATTTCACTCTCACAACATTATGGCTGGTTGGAGACAGTCTGAACCACAAGTACCGGGTCCATGGTTCTGGGCGTATACTGGGGGGACGGGGACGACTCCCATTAACCCCTGACTATACCGGGGATACGCTTATCACAATGCCTTTCTGGTCTGTGCTGAAGCAGGGCATTCTGGCAGCCAAATGGCTTGACCTTTATTAGTGAGCCTGGTTACCCCCTCTCGGAACCACAGACGTAGAAATCGCCAGCTCATATACAGTGCATAAAATATATTTATATATATACCCATATACAGTACACCATTTTAATAAAAAATATCACAAAATTCTTCTAAGTCCCTCAGGAAGAGTGAAAGACGCGCACGTTCATTTTAAGAGAACCTAGACCTTCCTATAAGAAGTTAGCAAAAAAGTATCTTCGAAAAACACTTAGGTTAAGTTTCAGAGTTGCTTCTAATGTACCAAAGCTGGACTTAGACATAATTTCACTCTCACAACATTATGGCTGGTTGGAGACAGTCCGAACCACAAGTACCGGGTCCATGGTTCTGGGCGTATACTGGGGGGACGGGGACGACTCCCATTAACCCCTGACTATACCGGGGATACGCTTATCACAATGCCTTTCTGGTCTGTGCTGAAGCAGGGCATTCTGGCAGCCAAGTGGCTTGACCTTTATTAGTGAGCCTGGTTACCCCCTCTCGGAACCACAGACGTAGAAATCGCCAGCTCATATACAGTGCATAAAATATATTTATATATATACCCATATACAGTACACCATTTTAATAAAAAATATCACAAAATTCTTCTAAGTCCCTCAGGAAGAGTGAAAGACGCGCACGTTCATTTTAAGAGATCCTAGACCTTCCTATAAGAAGTTAGCCAAAAAGTAGCTTCGAAAAACACTTAGGTTAAGTTTCAGAGTTGCTTCTAATGTACCAAAGCTGGACTTAGACATAATTTCACTCTCACAACATTATGGCTGGTTGGAGACAGTCCGAACCACAAGTACCGGGTCCATGGTTCTGGGCGTATACTGGGGGGACGGGGACGACTCCCATTAACCCCTGACTATACCGGGGATACGCTTATCACAATGCCTTTCTGGTCTGTGCTGAAGCAGGGCATTCTGGCAGCCAAGTGGCTTGACCTTTATTAGTGAGCCTGGTTACCCCCTCTCGGAACCACAGACTTAGAAATCGCCAGCTCATATACAGTGCATAAAATATATTTATATATATACCCATATACCGTACACCATTTTAATAAAAAATATCACAAGATTCTTCTAAGTCCCTCAGGAAGAGTGAAAGACGCGCAAGTTCATTTTAAGAGATCCTAGACCTTCCTATAAGAAGTTAGCAAAAAAGTAGCTTCGAAAAACACTTAGGTTAAGTTTCAGAGTTGCTTCTAATGTACCAAAGCTGGACTTAGACATAATTTCACTCTCACAACATTATGGCTGGTTGGAGACAGTCCGAACCACAAGTACCGGGTCCATGGTTCTGGGCGTATACTGGGGGGACGGGGACGACTCCCATTAACCCCTGACTATACCGGGTATACGCTTATCACAATGGCTTTATGGTCTGTGCTGAAGCAGGGCATTCTGGCAGCCAAGTGGCTTGACCTTTATTAGTGACCCTGGTTACCCCCTCTCGGAACCACAGACTTAGAAATCGCCAGCTCATATACAGTGCATAAAATATATTTATATATATACCCTTATACACCATTTTAATAAAAAATATCACAAAATTCTTCTAAGTCCCTAGGGAAGAGTGAAAGACGCGCACGATCATTTTAAGAGATCCTAGACCTTCCTATAAGAAGTTAGCAAAAAAGTAGCTTCGAAAAACACTTAGGTTAAGTTTCAGAGTTGCTTCTAATGTACCAAAGCTGGACTTAGACATAATTTCACTCTCACAACATTATGGCTGGTTGGAGACAGTCCGAACCACAAGTACCGGGTCCATGGTTCTGGGCGTATACTGGGGGGACGGGGACGACTCCCATTAACCCCTGACTATACCGGGGATACGCTTATCACAATGCCTTTCTGGTCTGTGCTGAAGCAGGGCATTCTGGCAGCCAAGTGGCTTGACCTTTATTAGTGAGCCTGGTTACCCCCTCTCGGAACCACAGACTTAGAAATCGCCAGCTCATATACAGTGCATAAAATATATTTATATATATACCCTTATACACCATTTTAATAAAAAATATCACAAAATTCTTCTAAGTCCCTAGGGAAGAGTGAAAGACGCGCACGATCATTTTCAGAGCTCCTAGACCTTCCTAAAAGAAGTTAGCAAAAAAGTAGCTTCGAAAAACACTTAGGTTAAGTTTCAGAGTTGCTTCTAATGTACCAAAGCTGGACTTAGACATAATTTCACTCTCACAACATTATGGCTGGTTGGAGACAGTCTGAACCACACTACCGGGTCCATGGTTCTGGGCGTATACTGGGGGGACGGGGACGACTCCCATTAACCCCTGACTATACCGGGGATACGCTTATCACAATGCCTTTCTGGTCTGTGCTGAAGCAGGGCATTCTGGCAGCCAAGTGGCTTGACCTTTATTAGTGAGCCTGGTTACCCCCTCTCGGAACCACAGACGTAGAAATCGCCAGCTCATATACAGTGCATAAAATATATTTATATATATACCCATATACCGTACACCATTTTAATAAAAAATATCACAAAATTCTTCTAAGTCCCTCAGGAAGAGTGAAAAACGCGCACGTTCATTTTAAGAGATCCTAGACCTTCCTATAAGAAGTTAGCAAAAAAGTAGCTTCGAAAAACACTTAGGTTAAGTTTCAGAGTTGCTTCTAATGTACCAAAGCTGGACTTAGACATAATTTCACTCTCACAACATTATGGCTGGTTGGAGACAGTCCGAACCACAAGTACCGGGTCCATGGTTCTGGGCGTATACTGGGGGGACGGGGACGACTCCCATTAACCCCTGACTATACCGGGGATACGCTTATCACAATGCCTTTCTGGTCTGTGCTGAAGCAGGGCATTCTGGCAGCCAAGTGGCTTGACCTTTATTAGTGAGCCTGGTTACCCCCTCTCGGAACCACAGACTTAGAAATCGCCAGCTCATATACAGTGCATAAAATATATTTATATATATACCCTTATACACCATTTTAATAAAAAATATCACAAAATTCTTCTAAGTCCCTAGGGAAGAGTGAAAGACGCGCACGATCATTTTCAGAGCTCCTAGACCTTCCTAAAAGAAGTTAGCAAAAAAGTAGCTTCGAAAAACACTTAGGTTAAGTTTCAGAGTTGCTTCTAATGTACCAAAGCTTGACTTAGACATAATTTCACTCTCACAACATTATGGCTGGTTGGAGACAGTCCGAACAACAAGTACCGGGTCCATGGTTCTGGGCGTATACTGGGGGGACGGGGACGACTCCCATTAACCCCTGACTATACCGGGGATACGCTTATCACAATGGCTTTATGGTCTGTGCTGAAGCAGGGCATTCTGGCAGCCAAGTGGCTTGACCTTTATTAGTGACCCTGGTTACCCCCTCTCGGAACCACAGACTTATAAATCGCCAGCTCATATACAGTGCATAAAATATATTTATATATATACCCTTATACACCATTTTAATAAAAAATATCACAAAATTCTTCTAAGTCCCTCGGGAAGAGTGAAAGACGCGCACGTTCATTTTCAGAGCTCCTAGAGCTTCCTAAAAGAAGTTAGCAAAAAAGTAGCTTCGAAAAACACTTAGGTTAAGTTTCAGAGTTGCTTCTAATGTACCAAAGCTGGACTTAGACATAATTTCACTCTCACAACATTATGGCTGGTTGGAGACAGTCCGAACCACAAGTACCGGGTCCATGGTTCTGGCCGTATACTGGGGGGACGGGGACGACTCCCATTAACCCCTGACTATACCGGGGATACGCTTATCACAATGCCTTTCTGGTCTGTGCTGAAGCAGGGCATTCTGGCAGCCAAGTGGCTTGACCTTTATTAGTGAGCCTGGTTACCTCCTCTCGGAACCACAGACTTAGAAATCGCAAACTCATATACAGTGCATAAAATATATTTATATAATATATTTATATATATATACCCTTATACACCATTTTAATAAAAAATATCACAAAATTCTTCTAAGACCCTCGGGAAGAGTGAAAGACGCGCACGTTCATTTTCAGAGCTCCTAGACCTTCCTATAAGAAGTTAGCCAAAAAGTAGCTTCGAAAAACGCTTAGGTTAAGTTTCAGAGTTGCTTCTAATGTACCAAAGCTGGAGTTAGACATAATTTAACTCTCACAACATTATGGCTGGTTGGAGACAGTCCGAACCACAAGTACCGAGTCCATGGTTCTGGGCGTATACTGGGGGGACGGGGACGACTCCCATTAACCCCTGACTATACCGGGGATACGCTTATCACAATGCCTTTCTGGTCTGTGCTGAAGCAGGGCATTCTGGCAGCCAAGTGGCTTGACCTTTATTAGTGAGCCTGGTTACCCCCTCTCGGAACCACAGACTTAGAAATCGCCAGCTCATATACAGTGCATAAAATATATTTATATATATACCCTTATACACCATTTTAATAAAAAATATCACAAAATTCTTCTAAGTCCCTCGGGAAGAGTGAAAGACGCGCACGTTCATTTTCAGAGCTCGTAGACCTTCCTATAAGAAGTTAGCCAAAAAGTAGCTTCGAAAAACGCTTAGGTTAAGTTTCAGAGTTGCTTCTAATGTACCAAAGCTGGACTTAGACATAATTTCACTCTCACAACATTATGGCTGGTTGTAGACAGTCCGAACCACAAGTACCGGGTCCATGGTTCTGGCCGTATACTGGGGGGACGGGGACGACTCCCATTAACCCCTGACTATACCGGGGATACGCTTATCACAATGCCTTTCTGGTCTGTGCTGAAGCAGGGCATTCTGGCAGCCAAGTGGCTTGACCTTTATTAGTGAGCCTGGTTACCTCCTCTCGGAACCACAGACTTAGAAATCGCAAACTCATATACAGTGCATAAAATATATTTATATAATATATTTATATATATATACCCTTATACACCATTTTAATAAAAAATATCACAAAATTCTTCTAAGACCCTCGGGAAGAGTGAAAGACGCGCACGTTCATTTTCAGAGCTCCTAGACCTTCCTATAAGAAGTTAGCCAAAAAGTAGCTTCGAAAAACGCTTAGGTTAAGTTTCAGAGTTGCTTCTAATGTACCAAAGCTGGAGTTAGACATAATTTAACTCTCACAACATTATGGCTGGTTGGAGACAGTCCGAACCACAAGTACCGAGTCCATGGTTCTGGGCGTATACTGGGGGGACGGGGACGACTCCCATTAACCCCTGACTATACCGGGGATACGCTTATCACAATGCCTTTCTGGTCTGTGCTGAAGCAGGGCATTCTGGCAGCCAAGTGGCTTGACCTTTATTAGTGAGCCTGGTTACCCCCTCTCGGAACCACAGACTTAGAAATCGCCAGCTCATGTACAGTGCATAAAATATATTTATATTTATACCCTTATACACCATTTTAATAAAAAATATCACAAAATTCTTCTAAGTCCTTCGGGAAGAGTGAAAGACGCGCACGTTCATTTTCAGAGCTCCTACTTCCTATAAGAAGTTAGCCAAAAAGTAGCTTCGAAAAACGCTTAGGTTAAGTTTCAGAGTTGCTTCTAATGTACCAAAGCTGGACTTAGATATAATTTCACTCTCACAACATTATGGCTGGTTGGAGACAGTCCGAACCACAAGTACCGGGTCCATGGTTCTGGGCGTATACTGGGGGGGCGGGGATGACTCCCATTAACCCCTGACTATACCGGGGATACGCTTATCACAATGCCTTTCTGGTCTGTGCTGAAGCAGGGCATTCTGGCAGCCAAGTGGCTTGACCTTTATTAGTGAGCCTGGTTACCTCCTCTCGGAACCACAGACTTAGAAATCGCAAACTCATATACAGTGCATAAAATATATTTATATAATATATTTATATATATATACCCTTATACACCATTTTAATAAAAAATATCACAAAATTCTTCTAAGACCCTCGGGAAGAGTGAAAGACGCGCACGTTCATTTTCAGAGCTCCTAGACCTTCCTATAAGAAGTTAGCCAAAAAGTAGCTTCGAAAAACGCTTAGGTTAAGTTTCAGAGTTGCTTCTAATGTACCAAAGCTGGAGTTAGACATAATTTAACTCTCACAACATTATGGCTGGTTGGAGACAGTCCGAACCACAAGTACCGAGTCCATGGTTCTGGGCGTATACTGGGGGGACGGGGACGACTCCCATTAACCCCTGACTATACCGGGGATACGCTTATCACAATGCCTTTCTGGTCTGTGCTGAAGCAGGGCATTCTGGCAGCCAAGTGGCTTGACCTTTATTAGTGAGCCTGGTTACCCCCTCTCGGAACCACAGACTTAGAAATCGCCAGCTCATGTACAGTGCATAAAATATATTTATATTTATACCCTTATACACCATTTTAATAAAAAATATCACAAAATTCTTCTAAGTCCTTCGGGAAGAGTGAAAGACGCGCACGTTCATTTTCAGAGCTCCTACTTCCTATAAGAAGTTAGCCAAAAAGTAGCTTCGAAAAACGCTTAGGTTAAGTTTCAGAGTTGCTTCTAATGTACCAAAGCTGGACTTAGATATAATTTCACTCTCACAACATTATGGCTGGTTGGAGACAGTCCGAACCACAAGTACCGGGTCCATGGTTCTTGGCGTATACTGGGGGGGCGGGGATGACTCCCATTAACCCCTGACTATACCGGGGATACGCTTATCACAATGCCTTTCTGGTCTGTGCTGAAGCAGGGCATTCTGGCAGCCAAGTGGCTTGACTTTTATTAGTGAGCCTGGTTATCCCCTCTCGGAACCACAGACTTAGAAATCGCCAGCTCATATACAGTGCATAAAATATATTTATATAATATATTTATATATATACCCTTATACACCATTTTAATAAAAAATATCACAAAATTCTTCTAAGTCCCTCGGGAAGAGTGAAAGACGCGCACGTTCATTTTCAGAGCTCCTAGACCTTCCTATAAGAAGTTAGCCAAAAAGTAGCTTCGAAAAACGCTTAGGTTAAGTTTCAGAGTTGCTTCTAATGTACCAAAGCTGGACTTAGACATATTTTCACTCTCACAACATTATGGCTGGTTGGAGACAGTCCGAACCACAAGTACCGGGTCCATGGTTCTGGGCGTATACTGGGGGGACGGGGACGACTCCCATTAACCCCTGACTATACCGGGGATACGCTTATCACAATGCCTTTCTGGTCTGTGCTGAAGCAGGGCATTCTGGCAGCGAAGTGGCTTGACCTTTATTAGTGAGCCTGGTTACCCCCTCTCGGAACCACAGACTTAGAAATCGCCAGCTCATATACAGTGCATAAAAAAAAATATATATATACCCTTATACACCATTTTAATAAAAAATATCACAAAATTCTTCTAAGTCCATCGGGAAGAGTGAAAGACGCGCACGTTCATTTTGAGAGCTCCTAGACCTTCCTATAAGAAGTTAGCCTAAAAGTAGCTTCGAAAAACGCTTAGGTTAAGTTTCAGAGTTGCTTCTAATGTACCAAAGCTGGACTTAGACATAATTTCACTCTCACAACATTATGGCTGGTTGGAGACAGTCCGAACCACAAGTACCGGGTCCATGGTTCTGGGCGTATACTGGGGGGACGGGGACGACTCCCATTAACCCCTGACTATACCGGGGATACGCTTATCACAATGCCTTTCTGGTCTGTGCTGAAGCAGGGCATTCTGGCAACCAAGTGGCTTGACCTTTATTAGTGAGCCTGGTTACCCCCTCTCGGAACCACAGACTTAGAAATCGCCAGCTCATGTACAGTGCATAAAATATATTTATATATATACCCTTATACACCATTTTAATAAAAAATATCACAAAATTCTTCTAAGTCCCTCGGGAAGAGTGAAAGACGCGCACGTTCATTTTCAGAGCTCCTACTTCCTATAAGAAGTTAGCCAAAAAGTAGCTTCGAAAAACGCTTAGGTTAAGTTTCAGAGTTGCTTCTAATGTACCAAAGCTGGACTTAGATATAATTTCACTCTCACAACATTATGGCTGGTTGGAGACAGTCCGAACCACAAGTACCGGGTCCATGGTTCTGGGCGTTACTGGGGGGACGGGGACGACTCCCATTAACCCCTGACTATACCGGGGATACGCTTATCACAATGCCTTTCTGGTCTGTGCTGAAGCAGGGCATTCTGGCAGCCAAGTGGCTTGACTTTTATTAGTGAGCCTGGTTATCCCCTCTCGGAACCACAGACTTAGAAATCGCCAGCTCATATACAGTGCATAAAATATATTTATATAATATATTTATATATATACCCTTATACACCATTTTAATAAAAAATTTCACAAAATTCTTCTAAGTCCCTCGGGAAGAGTTAAAGACGCGCACGTTGATTTTGAGATCTCCTAGACCTTCCTATAAGAAGTTAGCCAAAAAGTACTGTAGCTTCGAAAAACGCTTAGGTTAAGTTTCAGAGTTGCTTCTAATGTACCAAAGCTGGACTTAGACATATTTTCACTCTCACAACATTATGGCTGGTTGGAGACAGTCCGAACCACAAGTACCGGGTCCATGGTTCTGGGCGTATACTGGGGGGACGGGGATGACTCCCATTAACCCCTGACTATACCGGGGATACGCTTATCACAATGCCTTTCTGGTCTGTGCTGAAGCAGGGCATTCTGGCAGCCAAGTGGCTTGACCTTTATTAGTGAGCCTGGTTACCCCCTCTCGGAACCACAGACTTAGAAATCGCCAGCTCATATACAGTGCATAAAATATATATATATATACTGTATATATACCCTTATACACCATTTTAATAAAAAATATCACAAAATTCTGCTAAGTCCCTCGGGAAGAGTGAAAGACACGCACGTTCATTTTGAGATCTCCTAGACCTTCCTATAAGAAGTTAGCCAAAAAGTAGCTTCGAAAAACGCTTAGGTTAAGTTTCAGAGTTGCTTCTAATGTACCAAAGCTGGACTTAGACATATTTTCACTCTCACAACATTATGGCTGGTTGGTGACAGTCCGAACCACAAGTACCGGGTCCATGGTTCTGGGCGTATACTGGGGGGACGGGGACGACTCCCATTAACCCCTGACTATACCGGGGATACGCTTATCACAATGCCTTTCTGGTCTGTGCTGAAGCAGGGCATTCTGGCAGCCAAGTGGCTTGACCTTTATTAGTGAGCCTGGTTACCCCCTCTCGGAACCACAGACTTAGAAATCGCCAGCTCATATACAGTGCATAAAATATATTTATATAATATATTTATATATATACCCTTATACACCAATTTAATAAAAAATATCACAAAATTCTTCTAAGTCCCTCGGGAAGAGTTAAAGACGCGCACGTTCATTTTGAGATCTCCTAGACCTTCCTATAAGAAGTTAGCCAAAAAGTAGCTTCGAAAAACGCTTAGTTTAAGTTTCAGAGTTGCTTCTAATGTACCAAAGCTGGACTTAGACATATTTTCACTCTCACAACATTATGGCTGGTTGGAGACAGTCCGAACCACAAGTACCGGGTCCATGGTTCTGGGCGTATACTGGGGGGACGGGGACGACTCCCATTAACCCCTGACTATACCGGGGATATGCTTATCACAATGCCTTTCTGGTCTGTGCTGAAGCAGGGCATTCTGGCAGCCAAGTGGCTTGACCTTTATTAGTGAGCCTGGTTACCCCCTCTCGGAACCACAGACTTAGAAATCGCCAGCTCATATACAGTGCATAAAAAAAAAATATATATATATATATATATACCCTTATACACCATTTTAATAAAAAATATCACAAAATTCTTCTAAGTCCATCGGGAAGAGTGAAAGACGCGCACGTTCATTTTGAGAGCTCCTAGACCTTCCTATAAGAAGTTAGCCAAAAAGTAGCTTCGAAAAACGCTTAGGTTAAGTTTCAGAGTTGCTTCTAATGTACCAAAGCTGGACTTAGACATAATTTCACTCTCACAACATTATGGCTGGTTGGAGACAGTCCGAACCACAAGTACCGGGTCCATGGTTCTGGGCGTATACTGGGGGGGCGGGGATGACTCCCATTAACCCCTGACTATACCGGGGATACGCTTATCACAATGCCTTTCTGGTCTGTGCTGAAGCAGGGCATTCTGGCAGCCAAGTGGCTTGACTTTTATTAGTGAGCCTGGTTATCCCCTCTCGGAACCACAGACTTAGAAATCGCCAGCTCATATACAGTGCATAAAATATATTTATATAATATATTTATATATATACCCTTATACTGTACACCATTTTAATAAAAAATATCACAAAATTCTTCTAAGTCCCTCGGGAAGAGTTAAAGACGCGCACGTTCATTTTGAGATCTCCTAGACCTTCCTATAAGAAGTTAGCCAAAAAGTAGCTTCGAAAAACGCTTAGGTTAAGTTTCAGAGTTGCTTCTAATGTACCAAAGCTGGACTTAGACATAATTTCACTCTCACAACATTATGGCTGGTTGGAGACAGTCCGAACCACAAGTACCGGGTCCATGGTTCTGGGCGTATACTGGGGGGACGGGGACGACTCCCATTAACCCCTGACTATACCGGGGATACGCTTATCACAATGCCTTTCTGGTCTGTGCTGAAGCAGGGCATTCTGGCAGCCAAGTGGCTTGACCTTTATTAGTGAGCCTGGTTACCCCCTCTCGGAACCACAGAATTAGAAATCGCCAGCTCATATACAGTGCATAAAATATATTTATATATATACCCTTATACACCATTTTAATAAAAAATATCACAAAATTCTTCTAAGTCCCTCGGGAAGAGTGGAAGACGCGCACGTTCATTTTCAAAGCTCCTAGACCTTCCTATAAGAAGTTAGCCAAAAAGTAGCTTCGAAAAACGCTTAGGTTAAGTTTCAGAGTTGCTTCTAATGTACCAAAGCTGGACTTAGACATAATTTCACTCTCACAACATTATTGCTTGTTGGAGACAGTCCGAACCACAAGTACCGGGTCCATGGTTCTGGGCGTATACTGGGGGGACGGGGACGACTCCCATTAACCCCTGACTATACCGGGGATACGCTTATCACAATGCCTTTCTGGTCTGTGCTGAAGCAGGGCATTCTGGCAGCGAAGTGTCTTGACCTTTATTAGTGAGCCTGGTTACCCCCTCTCGGAACCACAGACTTAGAAATCGCCAGCTCATATACAGTGCATAAAAAAAAAATATATATATACCCTTATACACCATTTTAATAAAAAATATCACAAAATTCTTCTAAGTCCATCGGGAAGAGTGAAAGACGCGCACGTTCATTTTGAGAGCTCCTAGACCTTCCTATAAGAAGTTAGCCTAAAAGTAGCTTCGAAAAACGCTTAGGTTAAGTTTCAGAGTTGCTTCTAATGTACCAAAGCTGGACTTAGACATCATTTCACTCTCACAACATTATGGCTGGTTGGAGACAGTCCGAACCACAAGTACCGGGTCCATGGTTCTGGGCGTATACTGGGGGGACGGGGACGACTCCCATTAACCCCTGACTATACCGGGGATACGCTTATCACAATGCCTTTCTGGTCTGTGCTGAAGCAGGGCATTCTGGCAACCAAGTGGCTTGACCTTTATTAGTGAGCCTGGTTACCCCCTCTCGGAACCACAGACTTAGAAATCGCCAGCTCATGTACAGTGCATAAAATATATTTATATATATACCCTTATACACCATTTTAATAAAAAATATCACAAAATTCTTCTAAGTCCCTCGGGAAGAGTGAAAGACGCGCACGTTCATTTTGAGAGCTCCTACTTCCTATAAGAAGTTAGCCAAAAAGTAGCTTCGAAAAACGCTTAGGTTAAGTTTCAGAGTTGCTTCTAATGTACCAAAGCTGGACTTAGACATAATTTCACTCTCACAACATTATGGCTGGTTGGAGACAGTCCGAACCACAAGTACCGGGTCCATGGTTCTGGGCGTATACTGGGGGGACGGGGACGACTCCCATTAACCCCTGACTATACCGGGGATACGCTTATCACAATGCCTTTCTGGTCTGTGCTGAAGCAGTGCATTCTGGCAACCAAGTGGCTTGACCTTTATTAGTGAGCCTGGTTACCCCCTCTCGGAACCACAGACTTAGAAATCGCCAGCTCATGTACAGTGCATAAAATATATTTATATATATACCCTTATACACCATTTTAATAAAAAATATCACAAAATTCTTCTAAGTCCCTCGGGAAGAGTGAAAGACGCGCACGTTCATTTTGAGAGCTCCTAGACCTTCCTATAAGAAGTTAGCCAAAAAGTAGCTTCGAAAAACGCTTAGGTTAAGTTTCAGAGTTGCTTCTAATGTACCAAAGCTCGACTTAGACATTATTTCACTCTCACAACATTATGGCTGGTTGGAGACAGTCCGAACCACAAGTACCGGGTCCATGGTTCTGGGCGTATACTGGGGGGACGGGGACGACTCCCATTAACCCCTGACTATACCGGGGATACGCTTTTCACAATGCCTTTCTGGTCTGTTCTGAAGCAGGGCATTCTGGCAGCCAAGTGGCTTGACCTTTATTAGTGAGCCTGGTTACCCCCTCTCGGAACCACAGACTTAGAAATCGCCAGCTCATATACAGTGCATAAAATATATATATATACTGTATATATACCCTTATACACCATTTTAATAAAAAAAATCACAAAATTCTTCTAAGTCCCTCGGAAAGAGTGAAAGACGCGCACGTTAATTTTCAGAGCTCCTAGACCTTCCTATAAGAAGTTAGCCAAAAAGTAGCTTCGAAAAACGCTTAGGTTAATTTTCAGAGTTGCTTCTAATGTACCAAAGCTGGACTTAGACATAATTTCACTCTCACAACATTATGGCTGGTTGGAGACAGTCCGAACACAAGTACCGGGTCCATGGTTCTGGGAGTATACTGGGGGGACGGGGACGGCTCCCATTAACCCCTGACTATACCGGGGATACGCTTATCACAATGCCTTTCTGGTCTGTGCTGAAGCAGGGCATTCTGGCAGCCAAGTGGCTTGACCTTTATTAGTGAGCCTGGTTACCCCCTCTCGGAACCACAGACTTTGAAATCGCCAGCTCATGTACAGTGCATAAAATATATTTATATATATACCCTTATACACCATTTTAATAAAAAATATCACAAAATTCTTCTAAGTCCCTCGGGAAGAGTGAAAGACGCGCACGTTCATTTTGAGAGCTCCTAGACCTTCCTATAAGAAGTTAGCCAAAAAGTAGCTTCGAAAAACGCTTAGGTTAAGTTTCAGAGTTGCTTCTAATGTACCAAAGCTCGACTTAGACATTATTTCACTCTCACAACATTATGGCTGGTTGGAGACAGTCCGAACCACAAGTACCGGGTCCATGGTTCTGGGCGTATACTGGGGGGACGGGGACGACTCCCATTAACCCCTGACTATACCGGGGATACGCTTTTCACAATGCCTTTCTGGTCTGTTCTGAAGCAGGGCATTCTGGCAGCCAAGTGGCTTGACCTTTATTAGTGAGCCTGGTTACCCCCTCTCGGAACCACAGACTTAGAAATCGCCAGCTCATATACAGTGCATAAAATATATATATATACTGTATATATCCCCTTATACACCATTTTAATAAAAAAAATCACAAAATTCTTCTAAGTCCCTCGGAAAGAGTGAAAGACGCGCACGTTCATTTTGAGAGCTCCTAGACCTTCCTATAAGAAGTTAGCCAAAAAGTAGCTTCGAAAAACGCTTAGGTTAAGTTTCAGAGTTGCTTCTAATGTACCAAAGCTCGACTTAGACATTATTTCACTCTCACAACATTATGGCTGGTTGGAGACAGTCCGAACCACAAGTACCGGGTCCATGGTTCTGGGCGTATACTGGGGGGACGGGGACGACTCCCATTAACCCCTGACTATACCGGGGATACGCTTTTCACAATGCCTTTCTGGTCTGTTCTGAAGCAGGGCATTCTGGCAGCCAAGTGGCTTGACCTTTATTAGTGAGCCTGGTTACCCCCTCTCGGAACCACAGACTTAGAAATCGCCAGCTCATATACAGTGCATAATATATATATATATACTGTATATATCCCCTTATACACCATTTTAATAAAAAAAATCACAAAATTCTTCTAAGTCCCTCGGAAAGAGTGAAAGACGCGCACGTTCATTTTGAGAGCTCCTAGACCTTCCTATAAGAAGTTAGCCAAAAAGTAGCTTCGAAAAACGCTTAGGTTAAGTTTCAGAGTTGCTTCTAATGTACCAAAGCTCGACTTAGACATTATTTCACTCTCACAACATTATGGCTGGTTGGAGACAGTCCGAACCACAAGTACCGGGTCCATGGTTCTGGGCGTATACTGGGGGGACGGGGACGACTCCCATTAACCCCTGACTATACCGGGGATACGCTTTTCACAATGCCTTTCTGGTCTGTTCTGAAGCAGGGCATTCTGGCAGCCAAGTGGCTTGACCTTTATTAGTGAGCCTGGTTACCCCCTCTCGGAACCACAGACTTAGAAATCGCCAGCTCATATACAGTGCATAAAATATATATATATACTGTATATATACCCTTATACACCATTTTAATAAAAAAAATCACAAAATTCTTCTAAGTCCCTCGGAAAGAGTGAAAGACGCGCACGTTAATTTTCAGAGCTCCTAGACCTTCCTATAAGAAGTTAGCCAAAAAGTAGCTTCGAAAAACGCTTAGGTTAATTTTCAGAGTTGCTTCTAATGTACCAAAGCTGGACTTAGACATAATTTCACTCTCACAACATTATGGCTGGTTGGAGACAGTCCGAACACAAGTACCGGGTCCATGGTTCTGGGAGTATACTGGGGGGACGGGGACGGCTCCCATTAACCCCTGACTATACCGGGGATACGCTTATCACAATGCCTTTCTGGTCTGTGCTGAAGCAGGGCATTCTGGCAGCCAAGTGGCTTGACCTTTATTAGTGAGCCTGGTTACCCCCTCTCGGAACCACAGACTTAGAAATCGCCAGCTCATATACAGTGCATAAAATATATATATATATATATATACCCTTATACTCCATTTTAATAAAAAATATCACAAAATTCTTCTAAGTCCCTCGGAAAGAGTGAAAGACGCGCACGTTCATTTTCAGAGCTCCTAGACCTTCCTACTGTATAAGAAGTTAGCCAAAAAGTAGCTTCGAAAAATGCTTAGGTTAAGTTTCAGAGTTGCTTCTAATGTACCAAAGCTGGACTTAGACATATTTTCACTCTCACAACATTATGGCTGGTTGGAGACAGTCCGAACCACAAGTACCGGGTCCATGGTTCTGGGCGTATACTGGGGGGACGGGGACGACTCCCATTAACCCCTGACTATACCGGGGATACGCTTATCACAATGCCTTTCTGGTCTGTGCTGAAGCAGGGCATTCTGGCAGCCAAGTGGCTTGACCTTTATTAGTGAGCCTGGTTACCCCCTCTCGGAACCACAGACTTAGAAATCGCCAGCTCATATACAGTGCATAAAAAATATATATATATATATACCCTTATACACCATTTTATTAAAAAATATCACAAAATTCTTCTAAGTCCATCGAGAAGAGTGAAAGACGCGCACGTTCATTTTGAGAGCTCCTAGACCTTCCTATAAGAAGTTAGCCAAAAAGTAGCTTCGAAAAACGCTTAGGTTAAGTTTCAGAGTTGCTTCTAATGTACCAAAGCTGGACTTAGACATAATTTCACTCTCACAACATTATGGCTGGTTGGAGACAGTCCGAACCACAAGTACCGGGTCCATGGTTCTGGGCGTATACTGGGGGGACGGGGACGACTCCCATTAACCCCTGACTATACCGGGGATACGCTTATCACAATGCCTTTCTGGTCTGTGCTGAAGCAGGGCATTCTGGCAACCAAGTGGCTTGACCTTTATTAGTGAGCCTGGTTACCCCCTCTCGGAACCACAGACTTTGAAATCGCCAGCTCATGTACAGTGCATAAAATATATTTATATATATACCCTTATACACCATTTTAATAAAAAATATCACAAAATTCTTCTAAGTCCCTCGGGAAGAGTGAAAGACGCGCACGTTCATTTTGAGAGCTCCTAGACCTTCCTATAAGAAGTTAGCCAAAAAGTAGCTTCGAAAAACGCTTAGGTTAAGTTTCAGAGTTGCTTCTAATGTACCAAAGCTCGACTTAGACATTATTTCACTCTCACAACATTATGGCTGGTTGGAGACAGTCCGAACCACAAGTACCGGGTCCATGGTTCTGGGCGTATACTGGGGGGACGGGGACGACTCCCATTAACCCCTGACTATACCGGGGATACGCTTTTCACAATGCCTTTCTGGTCTGTTCTGAAGCAGGGCATTCTGGCAGCCAAGTGGCTTGACCTTTATTAGTGAGCCTGGTTACCCCCTCTCGGAACCACAGACTTAGAAATCGCCAGCTCATATACAGTGCATAAAATATATATATATACTGTATATATCCCCTTATACACCATTTTAATAAAAAAAATCACAAAATTCTTCTAAGTCCCTCGGAAAGAGTGAAAGACGCGCACGTTAATTTTCAGAGCTCCTAGACCTTCCTATAAGAAGTTAGCCAAAAAGCAGCTTCGAAAAACGCTTAGGTTAATTTTCAGAGTTGCTTCTAATGTACCAAAGCTGGACTTAGACATAATTTCACTCTCACAACATTATGGCTGGTTGGAGACAGTCCGAACACAAGTACCGGGTCCATGGTTCTGGGAGTATACTGGGGGGACGGGGACGGCTCCCATTAACCCCTGACTATACCGGGGATACGCTTATCACAATGCCTTTCTGGTCTGTGCTGAAGCAGGGCATTCTGGCAGCCAAGTGGCTTGACCTTTATTAGTGAGCCTGGTTACCCCCTCTCGGAACCACAGACTTAGAAATCGCCAGCTCATATACAGTGCATAAAATATATATATATATATATATACCCTTATACTCCATTTTAATAAAAAATATCACAAAATTCTTCTAAGTCCCTCGGAAAGAGTGAAAGACGCGCACGTTCATTTTCAGAGCTCCTAGACCTTCCTATAAGAAGTTAGCCAAAAAGTAGCTTCGAAAAATGCTTAGGTTAAGTTTCAGAGTTGCTTCTAATGTACCAAAGCTGGACTTAGACATATTTTCACTCTCACAACATTATGGCTGGTTGGAGACAGTCCGAACCACAAGTACCGGGTCCATGGTTCTGGGCGTATACTGGGGGGACGGGGACGACTCCCATTAACCCCTGACTATACCGGGGATACGCTTATCACAATGCCTTTCTGGTCTGTGCTGAAGCAGGGCATTCTGGCAGCCAAGTGGCTTGACCTTTATTAGTGAGCCTGGTTACCCCCTCTCGGAACCACAGACTTAGAAATCGCCAGCTCATATACAGTGCATAAAAAATATATATATATATATACCCTTATACACCATTTTATTAAAAAATATCACAAAATTCTTCTAAGTCCATCGAGAAGAGTGAAAGACGCGCACGTTCATTTTGAGAGCTCCTAGACCTTCCTATAAGAAGTTAGCCAAAAAGTAGCTTCGAAAAACGCTTAGGTTAAGTTTCAGAGTTGCTTCTAATGTACCAAAGCTGGACTTAGACATAATTTCACTCTCACAACATTATGGCTGGTTGGAGACTGTCCGAACCACAAGTACCGGGTCCATGGTTCTGGGCGTATACTGGGGGGACGGGGACGACTCCCATTAACCCCTGACTATACCGGGGATACGCTTATCACAATGCCTTTCTGGTCTGTGCTGAAGCAGGGCATTCTGGCAACCAAGTGGCTTGACCTTTATTAGTGAGCCTGGTTACCCCCTCTCGGAACCACAGACTTAGAAATCGCCAGCTCATGTACAGTGCATAAAATATATTTATATATATACCCTTATACACCATTTTAATAAAAAATATCACAAAATTCTTCTAAGTCCCTCGGGAAGAGTGAAAGACGCGCACGTTCATTTTGAGAGCTCCTAGACCTTCCTATAAGAAGTTAGCCAAAAAGTAGCTTCGAAAAACGCTTAGGTTAAGTTTCAGAGTTGCTTCTAATGTACCAAAGCTCGACTTAGACATTATTTCACTCTCACAACATTATGGCTGGTTGGAGACAGTCCGAACCACAAGTACCGGGTCCATGGTTCTGGGCGTATACTGGGGGGACGGGGACGACTCCCATTAACCCCTGACTATACCGGGGATACGCTTTTCACAATGCCTTTCTGGTCTGTGCTGAAGCAGGGCATTCTGGCAGCCAAGTGGCTTGACCTTTATTAGTGAGCCTGGTTACCCCCTCTCGGAACCACAGACTTAGAAATCGCCAGCTCATATACAGTGCATAAAATATATATATATACTGTATATATACCCTTATACACCATTTTAATAAAAAATATCACAAAATTCTTCTAAGTCCCTCGGAAAGAGTGAAAGACGCGCACGTTCATTTTCAGAGCTCCTACTTCCTATAAGAAGTTAGCCAAAAAGTAGCTTCGAAAAACGCTTAGGTTAAGTTTCAGAGTTGCTTCTAATGTACCAAAGCTGGACTTAGACATAATTTCACTCTCACAACATTATGGCTGGTTGGAGACAGTCCGAACCACAAGTACCGGGTCCATGGTTCTGGGCGTATACTGGGGGGACGGGGACGACTCCCATTAACCCCTGACTATACCGGGGATACGCTTATCACAATGCCTTTCTGGTCTGTGCTGAAGCAGGGCATTCTGGCAACCAAGTGGCTTGACCTTTATTAGTGAGCCTGGTTATCCCCTCTCGGAACCACAGACTTAGAAATCGCCAGCTCATATACAGTGCATAAAATATATATATATATATATATATATATATATATATATATATATATATATATATACCCTTATACTCTATTTTAATTAAAAAAATCACAAAATTCTTCTAAGTCCCTCGGAAAGAGTGAAAGACGCGCACGTTAATTTTTAGAGCTCCTAGACCTTCCTATAAGAAGTTAGCCAAAAAGTAGCTTCGAAAAACGCTTAGGTTAAGTTTCAGAGTTGCTTCTAATGTACCAAAGCTGGACTTAGACATATTTTCACTCTCACAACATTATGGCTGGTTGGAGACAGTCCGAACCACAAGTACCGGGTCCATGGTTCTGGGCGTATACTGGGGGGACGGGGACGGCTCCCATTAACCCCTGACTATACCGGGGATACGCTTATCACAATGCCTTTCTGGTCTGTGCTGAAGCAGGGCATTCTGGCAGCCAAGTGGCTTGACCTTTATTAGTGAGCCTGGTTACCCCCTCTCGGAACCACAGACTTAGAAATCGCCAGCTCATATACAGTGCATAAAATATATATATATACTGTATATATACCCTTATACACCATTTTAATAAAAAATATCACAAAATTCTTCTAAGTCCCTCGGAAAGAGTGAAAGACGCGCACGTTCATTTTCAGAGCTCCTACTTCCTATAAGAAGTTAGCCAAAAAGTAGCTTCGAAAAACGCTTAGGTTAAGTTTCAGAGTTGCTTCTAATGTACCAAAGCTGGACTTAGACATAATTTCACTCTCACAACATTATGGCTGGTTGGAGACAGTCCGAACCACAAGTACCGGGTCCATGGTTCTGGGCGTATACTGGGGGGACGGGGACGACTCCCATTAACCCCTGACTATACCGGGGATACGCTTATCACAATGCCTTTCTGGTCTGTGCTGAAGCAGGGCATTCTGGCAACCAAGTGGCTTGACCTTTATTAGTGAGCCTGGTTACCCCCTCTCGGAACCACAGACTTAGAAATCGCAAGCTCATGTACAGTGCATAAAATATATTTATATATATACCCTTATACACCATTTTAATAAAAAATATCACAAAATTCTTCTAAGTCCCTCGGGAAGAGTGAAAGACGCGCACGTTCATTTTGAGAGCTCCTAGACCTTCCTATAAGAAGTTAGCCAAAAAGTAGCTTCGAAAAACGCTTAGGTTAAGTTTCAGAGTTGCTTCTAATGTACCAAAGCTCGAATTAGACATTATTTCACTCTCACAACATTATGGCTGGTTGGAGACAGTCCGAACCACAAGTACCGGGTCCATGGTTCTGGGCGTATACTGGGGGGACGGGGACGACTCCCATTAACCCCTGACTATACCGGGGATACGCTTTTCACAATGCCTTTCTGGTCTGTGCTGAAGCAGGGCATTCTGGCAGCCAAGTGGCTTGACCTTTATTAGTGAGCCTGGTTACCCCCTCTCGGAACCACAGACTTAGAAATCGCCAGCTCATATACAGTGCATAAAATATATTTATATATATACCCTTATACACCATTTTAATAAAAAATATCACAAAATTCTTCTAAGTCCCTCGGGAAGATTGAAAGACGCGCACGTTCATTTTCAGAGCTCCTAGACCTTCCAATAAGAAGTTAGCCAAAAAGTAGCTTCGAAAAACGCTTAGGTTAAGTTTCAGAGTTGCTTCTAATGTACCAAAGCTGGACTTAGACATAATTTCACTCTCACAACATTATGGCTGGTTGGAGAGAGTCCGAACCACAAGTACCGGGTCCATGGTTCTGGGCGTATACTGGGGGGACGGGGACGACTCCCATTAACCCCTGACTATACCGGGGATACGCTTATCACAATGCCTTTCTGGTCTGTGCTGAAGCAGAGCATTCTGGCAGCCAAGTGGCTTGACCTTTATTATTGAGCCTGGTTACCCCGTCTCGGAACCACAGACTTAGAAATCGCCAGCTCATATACAGTGCATAAAATATATTTATATAATATATTTATATATATATACCCTTATACACCATTTTAATAAAAAATATCACAAAATTCTACTAAGTCCCTCGGGAAGAGTGAAAGACGCGCACGTTAATTTTCAGATCTCCTAGACCTTCCTATAAGAAGTTAGCCAAAAAGTAGCTTCGAAAAACGCTTAGGTTAAGTTTCAGAGTTGCTTCTAATGTACCAAAGCTGGACTTAGACATAATTTCACTCTCACAACATTATGGCTGGTTGGAGACAGTCCGAACCACAAGTACCGGGTCCATGGTTCTGGCCGTATACTGGGGGGACGGGGACGACTCCCATTAACCCCTGACTATACCGGGGATACGCTTATCACAATGCCTTTCTGGTCTGTGCTGAAGCAGGGCATTCTGGCAACCAAGTGGCTTGACCTTTATTAGTGAGCCTGGTTATTCCCTCTCGGAACCACAGACTTAGAAATCGCCAGCTCATATACAGTGCATAAAATATATATATATATATATATATATATATATATATATATATATATATATATATATATATATATATATATATATACCCTTATACTCTATTTTAATAAAAAAAATCACAAAATTCTTCTAAGTCCCTCGGAAAGAGTGAAAGACGCGCACGTTAATTTTCAGATCTCCTAGACCTTCCTATAAGAAGTTAGCCAAAAAGTAGCTTCGAAAAACGCTTAGGTTAAGTTTCAGAGTTGCTTCTAATGTACCAAAGCTGGACTTAGACATAATTTCACTCTCACAACATTATGGCTGGTTGGAGACAGTCCGAACCACAAGTACCGGGTCCATGGTTCTGGCCGTATACTGGGGGGACGGGGACGACTCCCATTAACCCCTGACTATACCGGGGATACGCTTATCACAATGCCTTTCTGGTCTGTGCTGAAGCAGGGCATTCTGGCAACCAAGTGGCTTGACCTTTATTAGTGAGCCTGGTTATTCCCTCTCGGAACCACAGACTTAGAAATCGCCAGCTCATATACAGTGCATAAAATATATATATATATATATATATATATATATATATATATATATATATATATATATATATATATATATATATATATACCCTTATACTCTATTTTAATAAAAAAAATCACAAAATTCTTCTAAGTCCCTCGGAAAGAGTGAAAGACGCGCACGTTAATTTTCAGAGCTCCTAGACCTTCCTATAAGAAGTTAGCCAAAAAGTAGCTTCGAAAAACGCTTAGGTTAAGTTTCAGAGTTGCTTCTAATGTACCAAAGCTGGACTTAGACATATTTTCACTCTCACAACATTATGGCTGGTTGGAGACAGTCCGAACCACAAGTACCGGGTCCATGGTTCTGGCCGTATTCTGGGGGGACGGGGACGACTCCCATTAACCCCTGACTATACCGGGGATACGCTTATCACAGTGCCTTTCTGGTCTGTGCTGAAGCAGGGCATTCTGGCAGCCAAGTGGCTTGACCTTTATTAGTGAGCCTGGTTACCCCCTCTCGGAACCACAGACTTAGAAATCGCCAGCTCATATACAGTGCATAAAAAATATTTATATATATACCCTTATACACCATTTTAATAAAAAATATCACAAAATTCTTCTAAGTCCCTCGGGAAGAGTGAAAGACGCGCACGTTCATTTTCAGATCTCCTAGACCTTCCTATAAGAAGTTAGCCAAAAAGTAGCTTCGAAAAACGCTTAGGTTAAGTTTCAGAGTTGCTTCTAATGTACCAAAGCTGGACTTAGACATAATTTCACTCTCACAACATTATGGCTGGTTGGAGACAGTCCGAACCACAAGTACCGGGTCCATGGTTCTGGCCGTATACTGGGGGGACGGGGACGACTCCCATTAACCCCTGACTATACCGGGGATACGCTTATCACAGTGCCTTTCTGGTCTGTGCTGAAGCAGGGCATTCTGGCAGCCAAGTGGCTTGACATTTATTAGTGAGCCTGGTTACCCCCTCTCGGAACCACAGACTTAGAAATCGCCAGCTCATATACAGTGCATAAAATATATTTATATATATATACCCTTATACACCATTTTAATAAAAAATATCACAAAATTCTATTAAGTCTCTCGGGAAGAGTGAAAGACGCGCACGTTCATTTACAGAGCTCCTACCCCTTCCTATAAGAAGTTAGCCAAAAAGTAGCTTCGAAAAACGCTTAGGTTAAGTTTCAGAGTTGCTTCTAATGTACCAAAGCTGGACTTAGATATAATTTCACTCTCACAACATTATGGCTGGTTGGAGACAGTCCGAACCACAAGTACCGGGTCCATGGTTCTGGCCGTATACTGGGAGACGGGGACGACTCCCATTAACCCCTGACTATACCAGGGATACGCTTATCACAATGCCTTTCTGGTCTGTGCTGAAGCAGGGCATTCTGGCAACCAAGTGGCTTGACCTTTATTAGTGAGCCTGGTTACCCCCTCTCGGAACCACAGACTTAGAAATCGCCAGCTCATGTACAGTGCATAAAATATATTTATATATATACCCTTATAGACCATTTTAATAAAAAATATCACAAAATTCTTCTAAGTCCCTCGGGAAGAGTGAAAGACGCGCACGTTCATTTTCAGAGCTCCTACTTCCTATAAGAAGTTAGCCAAAAAGTAGCTTCGAAAAACGCTTAGGTTAAGTTTCAGAGTTGCTTCTAATGTACCAAAGCTGGACTTAGATATAATTTCACTCTCACAACATTATGGCTGGTTGGAGACAGTCCGAACCACAA
This sequence comes from Ascaphus truei, assembly GCF_040206685.1. NCBI lineage: Eukaryota > Metazoa > Chordata > Amphibia > Anura > Ascaphidae > Ascaphus > Ascaphus truei. Next base: position 173,409,412 of record NC_134486.1, on the reverse strand, counting down.
GTACCGGGTCCATGGTTCTGGGCGTATACTGGGGGGACGGGGACGACTCCCATTAACCCCTGACTATACCGGGGATACGCTTATCACAATGCCTTTCTGGTCTGTGCTGAAGCAGGGCATTCTGGCTTCCAAGTGGCTTGACTTTTATTAGTGAGCCTGGTTATCCCCTCTCGGAACCACAGACTTAGAAATCGCCAGCTCATATACAGTGCATAAAATATATTTATATAATATATTTATATATATACCCTTATACACCATTTTAATAAAAAATATCACAACATTCTTCTAAGTCCCTCGGGAAGAGTTAAAGACGCGCACGTTCATTTTGAGATCTCCTAGACCTTCCTATAAGAAGTTAGCCAAAAAGTAGCTTCGAAAAACCCTTAGGTTAAGTTTCAGAGTTGCTTCTAATGTACCAAAGCTGGACTTAGACATATTTTCACTCTCACAACATTATGGCTGGTTGGAGACAGTCCGAACCACAAGTACCGGGTCCATGGTTCTGGGCGTATACTGGGGGGACGGGGACGACTCCCATTAACCCCTGACTATACCGGGGATACGCTTATCACAATGCCTTTCTGGTCTGTGCTGAAGCAGGGCATTCTGGCAGCCAAGTGGCTTGACCTTTATTAGTGAGCCTGGTTACCCCCTCTCGGAACCACAGACTTAGAAATCGCCAGCTCATATACAGTGCATAAAAAATATATATATATATATACCCTTATACACCATTTTATTAAAAAATATCACAAAATTCTTCTAAGTCCATCGGGATGAGTGAAAGACGCGCACGTTCATTTTGAGAGCTCCTAGACCTTCCTATAAGAAGTTAGCCAAAAAGTAGCTTCGAAAAACGCTTAGGTTAAGTTTCAGAGTTGCTTCTAATGTACCAAAGCTGGACATAGACATATTTTCACTCTCACAACATTATGGCTGGTTGGAGACAGTCCGAACCACAAGTACCGGGTCCATGGTTCTGGGCGTATACTGGGGGGACGGGGACGACTCCCATTAACCCCTGACTATACCGGGGATACGCTTATCACAATGCCTTTCTGGTCTGTGCTGAAGCAGGGCATTCTGGCAGCCAAGTGGCTTGACCTTTATTAGTGAGCCTGGTTACCCCCTCTCGGAACCACAGACTTAGAAATCGCCAGCTCATATACAGTGCATAAAAAATATATATATATATATATACCCTTATACACCATTTTATTAAAAAATATCACAAAATTCTTCTAAGTCCATCGGGATGAGTGAAAGACGCGCACGTTCATTTTGAGAGCTCCTAGACCTTCCTATAAGAAGTTAGCCAAAAAGTAGCTTCGAAAAACGCTTAGGTTAAGTTTCAGAGTTGCTTCTAATGTACCAAAGCTGGACTTAGACATAATTTCACTCTCACAACATTATGGCTGGTTGGAGACAGTCCGAACCACAAGTACCGGGTCCATGGTTCTGGGCGTATACTGGGGGGACGGGGACGACTCCCATTAACCCCTGACTATACCGGGGATACGCTTATCACAATGCCTTTCTGGTCTGTGCTGAAGCAGGGCATTCTGGCAACCAAGTGGCTTGACCTTTATTAGTGAGCCTGGTTACCCCCTCTCGGAACCACAGACTTAGAAATCGCCAGCTCATGTACAGTGCATAAAATATATTTATATATATACCCTTATGCACCATTTTAATAAAAAATATCACAAAATTCTTCTAAGTCCCTCGGGAAGAGTGAAAGACGCGCACGTTCATTTTGAGAGCTCCTAGACCTTCCTATAAGAAGTTAGCCAAAAAGTAGCTTCGAAAAACGCTTAGGTTAAGTTTCAGAGTTGCTTCTAATGTACCAAAGCTCGACTTAGACATTATTTCACTCTCACAACATTATGGCTGGTTGGAGACAGTCCGAACCACAAGTACCGGGTCCATGGTTCTGGGCGTATACTGGGGGGACGGGGACGACTCCCATTAACCCCTGACTATACCGGGGATACGCTTTTCACAATGCCTTTCTGGTCTGTGCTGAAGCAGGGCATTCTGGCAGCCAAGTGGCTTGACCTTTATTAGTGAGCCTGGTTACCCCCTCTCGGAACCACAGACTTAGAAATCGCCAGCTCATATACAGTGCATAAAATATATATATATACTGTATATATACCCTTATACTCCATTTTAATAAAAAATATCACAAAATTCTTCTAAGTCCCTCGGAAAGAGTGAAAGACGCGCACGTTCATTTTCAGAGCTCCTAGACCTTCCTATAAGAAGTTAGCCAAAAAGTAGCTTCGAAAAATGCTTAGGTTAAGTTTCAGAGTTGCTTCTAATGTACCAAAGCTGGACTTAGACATATTTTCACTCTCACAACATTATGGCTGGTTGGAGACAGTCCGAACCACAAGTACCGGGTCCATGGTTCTGGGCGTATACTGGGGGGACGGGGACGACTCCCATTAACCCCTGACTATACCGGGGATACGCTTATCACAATGCCTTTCTGGTCTGTGCTGAAGCAGGGCATTCTGGCAGCCAAGTGGCTTGACCTTTATTAGTGAGCCTGGTTACCCCCTCTCGGAACCACAGACTTAGAAATCGCCAGCTCATATACAGTGCATAAAAAATATATATATATATATACCCTTATACACCATTTTATTAAAAAATATCACAAAATTCTTCTAAGTCCATCGAGAAGAGTGAAAGACGCGCACGTTCATTTTGAGAGCTCCTAGACCTTCCTATAAGAAGTTAGCCAAAAAGTAGCTTCGAAAAACGCTTAGGTTAAGTTTCAGAGTTGCTTCTAATGTACCAAAGCTGGACTTAGACATAATTTCACTCTCACAACATTATGGCTGGTTGGAGACAGTCCGAACCACAAGTACCGGGTCCATGGTTCTGGGCGTATACTGGGGGGACGGGGACGACTCCCATTAACCCCTGACTATACCGGGGATACGCTTATCACAATGCCTTTCTGGTCTGTGCTGAAGCAGGGCATTCTGGCAACCAAGTGGCTTGACCTTTATTAGTGAGCCTGGTTACCCCCTCTCGGAACCACAGACTTAGAAATCGCCAGCTCATGTACAGTGCATAAAATATATTTATATATATATACCCTTATACACCATTTTAATAAAAAATATCACAAAATTCTTCTAAGTCCCTCGGGAAGAGAGAAAGACGCGCACGTTCATTTTGAGAGCTCCTAGACCTTCCTATAAGAAGTTAGCCAAAACGTAGCTTCGAAAAACGCTTAGGTTAAGTTTCAGAGTTGCTTCTAATGTACCAAAGCTCGACTTAGACATTATTTCACTCTCACAACATTATGGCTGGTTGGAGACAGTCCGAACCACAAGTACCGGGTCCATGGTTCTGGGCGTATACTGGGGGGACGGGGACGACTCCCATTAACCCCTGACTATACCGGGGATACGCTTTTCACAATGCCTTTCTGGTCTGTGCTGAAGCAGGGCATTCTGGCAGCCAAGTGGCTTGACCTTTATTAGTGAGCCTGGTTACCCCCTCTCGGAACCACAGACTTAGAAATCGCCAGCTCATATACAGTGCATAAAATATATATATATATATATACCCTTATACACCATTTTAATAAAAAATATCACAAAATTCTTCTAAGTCCATCGGGAAGAGTGAAAGACGCGCACGTTCATTTTGAGAGCTCCTAGACCTTCCTATAAGAAGTTAACCAAAAAGTAGCTTCGAAAAACGCTTAGGTTAAGTTTCAGAGTTGCTTCTAATGTACCAAAGCTGGACTTAGACATATTTTCACTCTCACAACATTATGGCTGGTTGGAGACAGTCCGAACCACAAGTACCGGGTCCATGGTTCTGGGCGTATACTGGGGGGACGGGGACGGCTCCCATTAACCCCTGACTATACCGGGGATACGCTTATCACAATGCCTTTCTGGTCTGTGCTGAAGCAGGGCATTCTGGCAGCCAAGTGGCTTGACCTTTATTAGTGAGCCTGGTTACCCCCTCTCGGAACCACAGACTTAGAAATCGCCAGCTCATATACAGTGCATAAAAAATATATATATATATATATATACCCTTATACACCATTTTAATAAAAAATATCACAAAATTCTTCTAAGTCCATCGGGAAGAGTGAAAGACGCGCACGTTCATTTTCAGAGCTCCTAGACCTTCCTATAAGAAGTTAGCCAAAAAGTAGCTTCGAAAAACGCTTAGGTTAAGTTTCAGAGTTGCTTCTAATGTACCAAAGCTGGACTTAGACATAATTTCACTCTCACAACATTATGGCTGGTTGGAGACAGTCCGAACCACAAGTACCGGGTCCATGGTTCTGGGCGTATACTGGGGGGACGGGGACGACTCCCATTAACCCCTGACTATACCGGGGATACGCTTATCACAATGCCTTTCTGGTCTGTGCTGAAGCAGGGCATTCTGGCAACCAAGTGGCTTGACCTTTATTAGTGAGCCTGGTTACCCCCTCTCGGAACCACAGACTTAGAAATCGCAAGCTCATGTACAGTGCATAAAATATATTTATATATATACCCTTATACACCATTTTAATAAAAAATATCACAAAATTCTTCTAAGTCCCTCGGGAAGAGTGAAAGACGCGCACGTTCATTTTGAGAGCTCCTAGACCTTCCTATAAGAAGTTAGCCAAAAAGTAGCTTCGAAAAACGCTTAGGTTAAGTTTCAGAGTTGCTTCTAATGTACCAAAGCTCGAATTAGACATTATTTCACTCTCACAACATTATGGCTGGTTGGAGACAGTCCGAACCACAAGTACCGGGTCCATGGTTCTGGGCGTATACTGGGGGGACGGGGACGACTCCCATTAACCCCTGACTATACCGGGGATACGCTTTTCACAAAGCCTTTCTGGTCTGTGCTGAAGCAGGGCATTCTGGCAGCCAAGTGGCTTGACCTTTATTAGTGAGCCTGGTTACCCCCTCTCGGAACCACAGACTTAGAAATCGCCAGCTCATATACAGTGCATAAAATATATTTATATATATATACCCTTATACACCATTTTAATAAAAAATATCACAAAATTCTTCTAAGTCCCTCGGGAAGATTGAAAGACGCGCACGTTCATTTTCAGAGCTCCTAGACCTTCCAATAAGAAGTTAGCCAAAAAGTAGCTTCGAAAAACGCTTAGGTTAAGTTTCAGAGTTGCTTCTAATGTACCAAAGCTGGACTTAGACATAATTTCACTCTCACAACATTATGGCTGGTTGGAGACAGTCCGAACCACAAGTACCGGGTCCATGGTTCTGGCCGTATACTGGGGGGACGGGGACGACTCCCATTAACCCCTGACTATACCGGGGATACGCTTATAACAATGCCTTTCTAGTCTGTGCTGAAGCAGGGCATTCTGGCAGCCAAGTGGCTTGACCTTTATTAGTGAGCCTGGTTACCCCCTCTCGGAACCACAGACTTAGAAATCGCCAGCTCATATACAGTGCATAAAATATATTTATATATATACCCTTATACACCATTTTAATAAAAAATATCACAAAATTCTTCTAAGTCCCTCGGGAAGAGTGAAAGACGCGCACGTTCATTTTGAGAGCTCCTAGACCTTCCTATAAGAAGTTAGCCAAAAAGTAGCTTCGAAAAACGCTTAGGTTAAGTTTCAGAGTTGCTTCTAATGTACCAAAGCTCGAATTAGACATAATTTCACTCTCACAACATTATGGCTGGTTGGAGAGAGTCCGAACCACAAGTACCGGGTCCATGGTTCTGGGCGTATACTGGGGGGACGGGGGGGACTCCCATTAACCCCTGACTATACCGGGGATACGCTTATCACAATGCCTTTCTGGTCTGTGCTGAAGCAGAGCATTCTGGCAGCCAAGTGGCTTGACCTTTATTATTGAGCCTGGTTACCCCGTCTCGGAACCACAGACTTAGAAATCGCCAGCTCATATACAGTGCATAAAAAATATTTATATATATACCCTTATACACCATTTTAATAAAAAATATCACAAAATTCTTCTAAGTCCCTCGGGAAGAGTGAAAGACGCGCACGTTCATTTTCAGATCTCCTAGACCTTCCTATAAGAAGTTAGCCAAAAAGTAGCTTCGAAAAACGCTTAGGTTAAGTTTCAGAGTTGCTTCTAATGTACCAAAGCTGGACTTAGACATAATTTCACTCTCACAACATTATGGCTGGTTGGAGACAGTCCGAACCACAAGTACCGGGTCCATGGTTCTGGCCGTATACTGGGGGGACGGGGACGACTCCCATTAACCCCTGACTATACCGGGGATACGCTTATCACAGTGCCTTTCTGGTCTGTGCTGAAGCAGGGCATTCTGGCAGCCAAGTGGCTTGACATTTATTAGTGAGCCTGGTTACCCCCTCTCGGAACCACAGACTTAGAAATCGCCAGCTCATATACAGTGCATAAAATATATTTATATATATATATACCCTTATACACCATTTTAATAAAAAATATCACAAAATTCTTCTAAGTCCCTCGGGAAGATTGAAAGACGCGCACGTTCATTTTCAGAGCTCCTAGAAATTCCTATAAGAAGTTAGCCAAAAAGTAGCTTCGAAAAACGCTTAGGTTAAGTTTCAGAGTTGCTTCTAATGTACCAAAGCTGGACTTAGACATAATTTCACTCTCACAACATTATGGCTGGTTGGAGACAGTCCGAACCACAAGTACCGGGTCCATGGTTCTGGCCGTATACTGGGGGGACGGGGACGACTCCCATTAACCCCTGACTATACCGGGGATACGCTTATCACAATGCCTTTCTAGTCTGTGCTGAAGCAGGGCATTCTGGCAGCCAAGTGGCTTGACCTTTATTAGTGAGCCTGGTTACCCCCTCTCGGAACCACAGACTTAGAAATCGCCAGCTCATATACAGTGCATAAAATATATTTATATATATACCCTTATACACCATTTTAATAAAAAATATCACAAAATTCTTCTAAGTCCCTCGGGAAGAGTGAAAGACGCGCACGTTCATTTTGAGAGCTCCTAGACCTTCCTATAAGAAGTTAGCCAAAAAGTAGCTTCGAAAAACGCTTAGGTTAAGTTTCAGAGTTGCTTCTAATGTACCAAAGCTCGAATTAGACATAATTTCACTCTCACAACATTATGGCTGGTTGGAGAGAGTCCGAACCACAAGTACCGGGTCCATGGTTCTGGGCGTATACTGGGGGGACGGGGGGGACTCCCATTAACCCCTGACTATACCGGGGATACGCTTATCACAATGCCTTTCTGGTCTGTGCTGAAGCAGAGCATTCTGGCAGCCAAGTGGCTTGACCTTTATTATTGAGCCTGGTTACCCCGTCTCGGAACCACAGACTTAGAAATCGCCAGCTCATATACAGTGCATAAAAAATATTTATATATATACCCTTATACACCATTTTAATAAAAAATATCACAAAATTCTTCTAAGTCCCTCGGGAAGAGTGAAAGACGCGCACGTTCATTTTCAGATCTCCTAGACCTTCCTATAAGAAGTTAGCCAAAAAGTAGCTTCGAAAAACGCTTAGGTTAAGTTTCAGAGTTGCTTCTAATGTACCAAAGCTGGACTTAGACATAATTTCACTCTCACAACATTATGGCTGGTTGGAGACAGTCCGAACCACAAGTACCGGGTCCATGGTTCTGGCCGTATACTGGGGGGACGGGGACGACTCCCATTAACCCCTGACTATACCGGGGATACGCTTATCACAGTGCCTTTCTGGTCTGTGCTGAAGCAGGGCATTCTGGCAGCCAAGTGGCTTGACATTTATTAGTGAGCCTGGTTACCCCCTCTCGGAACCACAGACTTAGAAATCGCCAGCTCATATACAGTGCATAAAATATATTTATATATATATACCCTTATACACCATTTTAATAAAAAATATCACAAAATTCTATTAAGTCTCTCGGGAAGAGTGAAAGACGCGCACGTTCATTTACAGAGCTCCTAGACCTTCCTATAAGAAGTTAGCCAAAAAGTAGCTTCGAAAAACGCTTAGGTTAAGTTTCAGAGTTGCTTCTAATGTACCAAAGCTGGACTTAGACATAATTTCACTCTCACAACATTATGGCTGGTTGGAGACAGTCCGAACCACAAGTACCGGGTCCATGGTTCTGGCCGTATACTGGGGGGACGGGGACGACTCCCATTAACCCCTGACTATACCGGGGATACGCTTATCACAATGCCTTTCTGGTCTGTGCTGAAGCAGGGCATTCTGGCAGCCAAGTGGCTTGACATTTATTAGTGAGCCTGGTTACCCCCTCTCGGAACCACAGACTTAGAAATCGCCAGCTCATATACAGTGCATAAAATATATTTATATATATATATACCCTTATACACCATTTTAATAAAAAATATCACAAAATTCTTCTAAGTCCCTCGGGAAGATTGAAAGACGCGCACGTTCATTTTCAGAGCTCCTAGACCTTCCTATAAGAAGTTAGCCAAAAAGTAGCTTCGAAAAACGCTTAGGTTAAGTTTCAGAGTTGCTTCTAATGTACCAAAGCTGGACTTAGACATAATTTCACTCTCACAACATTATGGCTGGTTGGAGACAGTCCGAACCACAAGTACCGGGTCCATGGTTCTGGGCGTATACTGGGGGGACGGGGACGACTCCCATTAACCCCTGACTATACCGGGGATTCGCTTATCACAATGCCTTTCTGGTCTGTGCTGAAGCAGAGCATTCTGGCAGCCAAGTGGCTTGACCTTTATTATTGAGCCTGGTTAACCCGTCTCGGAACCACAGACTTAGAAATCGCCAGCTCATATACAGTGCATAAAATATATTTATATAATATATTTATATATATACCCTTATACACCATTTTAATAAAAAATATCACAAAATTCTTCTAAGTCCCTCGGGAAGAGTGAAAGACGCGCACGTTCATTTTCAGAGCTCCTAGACCTTCCTATAAGAAGTTAGCCAAAAAGTAGCTTCGAAAAACGCTTAGGTTAAGTTTCAGAGTTGCTTCTAATGTACCAAAGCTGGACTTAGACATAATTTCACTCTCACAACATTATGGCTGGTTGGAGACAGTCCGAACCACAAGTACCGGGTCCATGGTTCTGGCCGTATACTGGGAGGACGGGGACGACTCTCATTAACCCCTGACTATACCGGGGATACGCTTATCACAATGCCTTTCTGGTCTGTGCTGAAGCAGGGCATTCTGGCAGCCAAGTGGCTTGACATGTATTAGTGAGCCTGGTTACCCCCTCTCGGAACCACAGACTTAGAAATCGCCAGCTCATATACAGTGCATAAAATATATTTATATATATATATATACCCTTATACACCATTTTAATAAAAAATATCACAAAATTCTTCTAAGTCCCTCGGGAAGATTGAAAGACGCGCACGTTCATTTTCAGAGCTCCTAGACCTTCCTATAAGAAGTTAGCCAAAAAGTAGCTTCGAAAAACGCTTAGGTTAAGTTTCAGAGTTGCTTCTAATGTACCAAAGCTGGACTTAGACATAATTTCACTCTCACAACATTATGGCTGGTTGGAGAGAGTCCGAACCACAAGTACCGGGTCCATGGTTCTGGGCGTATACTGGGGGGACGGGGACGATTCCCATTAACCCCTGACTATACCGGGGATACGCTTATCACAATGCATTTCTGGTCTGTGCAGAAGCAGAGCATTCTGGCAGCCAAGTGGCTTGACCTTTATTATTGAGCCTGGTTACCCCGTCTCGGAACCACAGACTTAGAAATCGCCAGTTCATATACAGTGCATAAAATATATTTATATAATATATTTATATATATACCCTTATACACCATTTTAATAAAAAATATCACAAAATTCTTCTAAGTCCCTCGGGAAGAGTGAAAGACGCGCACGTTCATTTTCAGAGCTCCTAGACCTTCCTATAAGAAGTTAGCCAAAAAGTAGCTTCGAAAAACGCTTAGGTTAAGTTTCAGAGTTGCTTCTTATGTACCAAAGCTGGACTTAGACATAATTTCACTCTCACAACATTATGGCTGGTTGGAGACAGTCCGAACCACAAGTACCGGGTCCATGGTTCTGGGCGTATACTGGGGGGACGGGGACGACTCCCATTAACCCCTGACTATACCGGGGATACGCTTATCACAATGCCTTTCTGGTCTGTGCTGAAGCAGGGCATTCTGGCAGCCAAGTGGCTTGACCTTTATTAGTGAGCCTGGTTACCCCCTCTCGGAACCACAGACTTAGAAATCGCCAGCTCATATACAGTGCATAAAAAATATTTATATATATACCCTTATACACCATTTTAATAAAAAATATCACAAAATTCTTCTAAGTCCCTCGGGAAGAGTGAAAGACGCGCACGTTCATTTTCAGATCTCCTAGACCTTCCTATAAGAAGTTAGCCAAAAAGTAGCTTCGAAAAACGCTTAGGTTAAGTTTCAGAGTTGCTTCTAATGTACCAAAGCTGGACTTAGACATAATTTCACTCTCACAACATTATGGCTGGTTGGAGACAGTCCGAACCACAAGTACCGGGTCCATGGTTCTGGCCGTATACTGGGGGGACGGGGACGACTCCCATTAACCCCTGACTATACCGGGGATACGCTTATCACAGTGCCTTTCTGGTCTGTGCTGAAGCAGGGCATTCTGGCAGCCAAGTGGCTTGACATTTATTAGTGAGCCTGGTTACCCCCTCTCGGAACCACAGACTTAGAAATCGCCAGCTCATATACAGTGCATAAAATATATTTATATATATATACCCTTATACACCATTTTAATAAAAAATATCACAAAATTCTAATAAGTCTCTCGGGAAGAGTGAAAGACGCGCACGTTCATTTACAGAGCTCCTAGACCTTCCTATAAGAAGTTAGCCAAAAAGTAGCTTCGAAAAACGCTTAGGTTAAGTTTCAGAGTTGCTTCTAATGTACCAAAGCTGGACTTAGACATAATTTCACTCTCACAACATTATGGCTGGTTCGAGACAGTCCGAACCACAAGTACCGGGTCCATGGTTCTGGCCGTATACTGGGGGGACGGGGACGACTCCCATTAACCCCTGACTATACCGGGGATACGCTTATCACAATGCCTTTCTGGTCTGTGCTGAAGCAGGGCATTCTGGCAGCCAAGTGGCTTGACCTTTATTAGTGAGCCTGGTTACACCCTCTCGGAACCACAGACTTAGAAATCGCCAGCTCATATACAGTGCATAAAATATATTTATATATATACCCTTGTACACCATTTTAATAAAAAATATCACAAAATTCTTCTAAGTCCCTCGGGAAGAGTGAAACACGCGCACGTTCATTTTCAGATCTCCTAGACCTTCCTATAAGAAGTTAGCCAAAAAGTAGCTTCGAAAAACGCTTAGGTTAAGTTTCAGAGTTGCTTCTAATGTACCAAAGCTGGACTTAGACATAATTTCACTCTCACAACATTATGGCTGGTTGGAGACAGTCCGAACCACAAGTACCGGGTCCATGGTTCTGGCCGTATACTGGGGGGACGGGGACGACTCCCATTAACCCCTGACAATACCGGGGATACGCTTATCACAATGCCTTTCTGGTCTGTGCTGAAGCAGGGCATTCTGGCAGCCAAGTGGCTTGACCTTTATTAGTGAGCCTGGTTACCCCCTCTCGGAACCACAGACTTAGAAATCGCCAGCTCATATACAGTGCATAAAATATATTTATATAATATATTTATATATATACCCTTATACACCATTTTAATAAAAAATATCACAAAATTCTTCTAAGTCCCTCGGGAAGAGTGAAAGACGCGCACGTTCATTTTCAGAGCTCCTAGACCTTCCTATAAGAAGTTAGCCAAAAAGTAGCTTCGAAAAACGCTTAGGTTAAGTTTCAGAGTTGCTTCTAATGTACCAAAGCTGGACTTAGACATAATTTCACTCTCACAACATTATGGCTGGTTGGAGAGAGTCCGAACCACAAGTACCGGGTCCATGGTTCTGGCCGTATACTGGGGGGACGGGGACGACTCCCATTAACCCCTGACTATACCGGGGATACGCTTATCACAATGCATTTCTGGTCTGTGCAGAAGCAGAGCATTCTGGCAGCCAAGTGGCTTGACCTTTATTATTGAGCCTGGTTACCCCGTCTCGGAACCACAGACTTAGAAATCGCCAGCTCATATACAGTGCATAAAATATATTTATATAATATATTTATATATATACCCTTATACACCATTTTAATAAAAAATATCACAAAATTCTTCTAAGTCCCTCGGGAAGAGTGAAAGACGCGCACGTTCATTTTCAGAGCTCCTAGACCTTCCTATAAGAAGTTAGCCAAAAAGTAGCTTCGAAAAACGCTTAGGTTAAGTTTCAGAGTTGCTTCTAATGTACCAAAGCTGGACTTAGACATAATTTCACTCTCACAACATTATGGCTGGTTGGAGACAGTCCGAACCACAAGTACCGGGTCCATGGTTCTGGCCGTATACTGGGAGGACGGGGACGACTCTCATTAACCCCTGACTATACCGGGGATACGCTTATCACAATGCCTTTCTGGTCTGTGCTGAAGCAGGGCATTCTGGCAGCCAAGTGGCTTGACATTTATTAGTGAGCCTGGTTACCCCCTCTCGGAACCACAGACTTAGAAATCGCCAGCTCATATACAGTGCATAAAATATATTTATATATATATATATACCCTTATACACCATTTTAATAAAAAATATCACAAAATTCTTCTAAGTCCCTCGGGAAGATTGAAAGACGCGCACGTTCATTTTCAGAGCTCCTAGACCTTCCTATAAGAAGTTAGCCAAAAAGTAGCTTCGAAGAACGCTTAGGTTAAGTTTCAGAGTTGCTTCTAATGTACCAAAGCTGGACTTAGACATAATTTCACTCTCACAACATTATGGCTGGTTGGAGAGAGTCCGAACCACAAGTACCGGGTCCATGGTTCTGGGCGTATACTGGGGGGACGGGGACGACTCCCATTAACCCCTGACTATACCGGGGATACGCTTATCACAATGCATTTCTGGTCTGTGCAGAAGCAGAGCATTCTGGCAGCCAAGTGGCTTGACCTTTATTATTGAGCCTGGTTACCCCGTCTCGGAACCACAGACTTAGAAATCGCCAGTTCATATACAGTGCATAAAATATATTTATATAATATATTTATATATATACCCTTATACACCATTTTAATAAAAAATATCACAAAATTCTTCTAAGTCCCTCGGGAAGAGTGAAAGACGCGCACGTTCATTTTCAGAGCTCCTAGACCTTCCTATAAGAAGTTAGCCAAAAAGTAGCTTCGAAAAACGCTTAGGTTAAGTTTCAGAGTTGCTTCTAATGTACCAAAGCTTGACTTAGACATAATTTCACTCTCACAACATTATGGCTGGTTGGAGACAGTCCGAACCACAAGTACCGGGTCCATGGTTCTGGCCGTATACTGGGGGGACGGGGACGACTCCCATTAACCCCTGACTATACCGGGGATACGCTTATCACAATGCCTTTCTGGTCTGTGCTGAAGCAGGGCATTCTGGCAGCCAAGTGGCTTGACCTTTATTAGTGAGCCTGGTTACCCCCTCTCGGAACCACAGACTTAGAAATCGCCAGCTCATATACAGTGCATAAAATATATTTATATATATACCCTTATACACCATTTTAATAAAAAATATCACAAAATTCTTCTAAGTCCCTCGAGAAGAGTGAAAGACGCGCACGTTCATTTTCAGATCTCCTAGACCTTCCTATAAGAAGTTAGCCAAAAAGTAGCTTCGAAAAACGCTTAGGTTAAGTTTCAGAGTTGCTTCTAATGTACCAAAGCTGGACTTAGACATAATTTCACTCTCACAACATTATGGCTGGTTGGAGACAGTCCGAACCACAAGTACCGGGTCCATGGTTCTGGCCGTATACTGGGGGGACGGGGACGACTCCCATTAACCCCTGACTATACCGGGGATACGCTTATCACAGTGCCTTTCTGGTCTGTGCTGAAGCAGGGCATTCTGGCAGCCAAGTGGCTTGACATTTATTAGTGAGCCTGGTTACCCCCTCTCGGAACCACAGACTTAGAAATCGCCAGCTCATATACAGTGCATAAAATATATTTATATATATATACCCTTATACACCATTTTAATAAAAAATATCACAAAATTCTACTAAGTCCCTCGGGAAGAGAGAAAGACGCGCACGTTCATTTACAGAGCTCCTAGACCTTCCTATAAGAAGTTAGCCAAAAAGTAGCTTCGAAAAACGCTTAGGTTAAGTTTCAGAGTTGCTTCTAATGTACCAAAGCTGGACTTAGACATAATTTCACTCTCACAACATTATGGCTGGTTGGAGACAGTCCGAACCACAAGTACCGGGTCCATGGTTCTGGGCGTATACTGGGGGGACGGGGACGACTCCCATTAACCCCTGACTATACCGGGGATACGCTTATCACAATGCCTTTCTGGTCTGTGCTGAAGCAGGGCATTCTGGCAGCCAAGTGGCTTGACCTTTATTAGTGAGCCTGGTTACCCCCTCTCGGAACCACAGACTTAGAAATCGCCAGCTCATATACAGTGCATAAAAAATATTTATATATATACCCTTATACACCATTTTAATAAAAAATATCACAAAATTCTTCTAAGTCCCTCGGGAAGAGTGAAAGACGCGCACGTTCATTTTCAGATCTCCTAGACCTTCCTATAAGAAGTTAGCCAAAAAGTAGCTTCGAAAAACGCTTAGGTTAAGTTTCAGAGTTGCTTCTAATGTACCAAAGCTGGACTTAGACATAATTTCACTCTCACAACATTATGGCTGGTTGGAGACAGTCCGAACCACAAGTACCGGGTCCATGGTTCTGGCCGTATACTGGGGGGACGGGGACGACTCCCATTAACCCCTGACTATACCGGGGATACGCTTATCACAGTGCCTTTCTGGTCTGTGCTGAAGCAGGGCATTCTGGCAGCCAAGTGGCTTGACATTTATTAGTGAGCCTGGTTACCCCCTCTCGGAACCACAGACTTAGAAATCGCCAGCTCATATACAGTGCATAAAATATATTTATATATATATACCCTTATACACCATTTTAATAAAAAATATCACAAAATTCTAATAAGTCTCTCGGGAAGAGTGAAAGACGCGCACGTTCATTTACAGAGCTCCTAGACCTTCCTATAAGAAGTTAGCCAAAAAGTAGCTTCGAAAAACGCTTAGGTTAAGTTTCAGAGTTGCTTCTAATGTACCAAAGCTGGACTTAGACATAATTTCACTCTCACAACATTATGGCTGGTTCGAGACAGTCCGAACCACAAGTACCGGGTCCATGGTTCTGGCCGTATACTGGGGGGACGGGGACGACTCCCATTAACCCCTGACTATACCGGGGATACGCTTATCACAATGCCTTTCTGGTCTGTGCTGAAGCAGGGCATTCTGGCAGCCAAGTGGCTTGACCTTTATTAGTGAGCCTGGTTACACCCTCTCGGAACCACAGACTTAGAAATCGCCAGCTCATATACAGTGCATAAAATATATTTATATATATACCCTTGTACACCATTTTAATAAAAAATATCACAAAATTCTTCTAAGTCCCTCGGGAAGAGTGAAACACGCGCACGTTCATTTTCAGATCTCCTAGACCTTCCTATAAGAAGTTAGCCAAAAAGTAGCTTCGAAAAACGCTTAGGTTAAGTTTCAGAGTTGCTTCTAATGTACCAAAGCTGGACTTAGACATAATTTCACTCTCACAACATTATGGCTGGTTGGAGACAGTCCGAACCACAAGTACCGGGTCCATGGTTCTGGCCGTATACTGGGGGGACGGGGACGACTCCCATTAACCCCTGACAATACCGGGGATACGCTTATCACAATGCCTTTCTGGTCTGTGCTGAAGCAGGGCATTCTGGCAGCCAAGTGGCTTGACCTTTATTAGTGAGCCTGGTTACCCCCTCTCGGAACCACAGACTTAGAAATCGCCAGCTCATATACAGTGCATAAAATATATTTATATAATATATTTATATATATACCCTTATACACCATTTTAATAAAAAATATCACAAAATTCTTCTAAGTCCCTCGGGAAGAGTGAAAGACGCGCACGTTCATTTTCAGAGCTCCTAGACCTTCCTATAAGAAGTTAGCCAAAAAGTAGCTTCGAAAAACGCTTAGGTTAAGTTTCAGAGTTGCTTCTAATGTACCAAAGCTGGACTTAGACATAATTTCACTCTCACAACATTATGGCTGGTTGGAGAGAGTCCGAACCACAAGTACCGGGTCCATGGTTCTGGCCGTATACTGGGGGGACGGGGACGACTCCCATTAACCCCTGACTATACCGGGGATACGCTTATCACAATGCATTTCTGGTCTGTGCAGAAGCAGAGCATTCTGGCAGCCAAGTGGCTTGACCTTTATTATTGAGCCTGGTTACCCCGTCTCGGAACCACAGACTTAGAAATCGCCAGCTCATATACAGTGCATAAAATATATTTATATAATATATTTATATATATACCCTTATACACCATTTTAATAAAAAATATCACAAAATTCTTCTAAGTCCCTCGGGAAGAGTGAAAGACGCGCACGTTCATTTTCAGAGCTCCTAGACCTTCCTATAAGAAGTTAGCCAAAAAGTAGCTTCGAAAAACGCTTAGGTTAAGTTTCAGAGTTGCTTCTAATGTACCAAAGCTGGACTTAGACATAATTTCACTCTCACAACATTATGGCTGGTTGGAGACAGTCCGAACCACAAGTACCGGGTCCATGGTTCTGGCCGTATACTGGGAGGACGGGGACGACTCTCATTAACCCCTGACTATACCGGGGATACGCTTATCACAATGCCTTTCTGGTCTGTGCTGAAGCAGGGCATTCTGGCAGCCAAGTGGCTTGACATTTATTAGTGAGCCTGGTTACCCCCTCTCGGAACCACAGACTTAGAAATCGCCAGCTCATATACAGTGCATAAAATATATTTATATATATATATATACCCTTATACACCATTTTAATAAAAAATATCACAAAATTCTTCTAAGTCCCTCGGGAAGATTGAAAGACGCGCACGTTCATTTTCAGAGCTCCTAGACCTTCCTATAAGAAGTTAGCCAAAAAGTAGCTTCGAAGAACGCTTAGGTTAAGTTTCAGAGTTGCTTCTAATGTACCAAAGCTGGACTTAGACATAATTTCACTCTCACAACATTATGGCTGGTTGGAGAGAGTCCGAACCACAAGTACCGGGTCCATGGTTCTGGGCGTATACTGGGGGGACGGGGACGACTCCCATTAACCCCTGACTATACCGGGGATACGCTTATCACAATGCATTTCTGGTCTGTGCAGAAGCAGAGCATTCTGGCAGCCAAGTGGCTTGACCTTTATTATTGAGCCTGGTTACCCCGTCTCGGAACCACAGACTTAGAAATCGCCAGTTCATATACAGTGCATAAAATATATTTATATAATATATTTATATATATACCCTTATACACCATTTTAATAAAAAATATCACAAAATTCTTCTAAGTCCCTCGGGAAGAGTGAGAGACGCGCACGTTCATTTTCAGAGCTCCTAGACCTTCCTATAAGAAGTTAGCCAAAAAGTAGCTTCGAAAAACGCTTAGGTTAAGTTTCAGAGTTGCTTCTAATGTACCAAAGCTTGACTTAGACATAATTTCACTCTCACAACATTATGGCTGGTTGGAGACAGTCCGAACCACAAGTACCGGGTCCATGGTTCTGGCCGTATACTGGGGGGACGGGGACGACTCCCATTAACCCCTGACTATACCGGGGATACGCTTATCACAATGCCTTTCTGGTCTGTGCTGAAGCAGGGCATTCTGGCAGCCAAGTGGCTTGACCTTTATTAGTGAGCCTGGTTACCCCCTCTCGGAACCACAGACTTAGAAATCGCCAGCTCATATACAGTGCATAAAATATATTTATATATATACCCTTATACACCATTTTAATAAAAAATATCACAAAATTCTTCTAAGTCCCTCGAGAAGAGTGAAAGACGCGCACGTTCATTTTCAGATCTCCTAGACCTTCCTATAAGAAGTTAGCCAAAAAGTAGCTTCGAAAAACGCTTAGGTTAAGTTTCAGAGTTGCTTCTAATGTACCAAAGCTGGACTTAGACATAATTTCACTCTCACAACATTATGGCTGGTTGGAGACAGTCCGAACCACAAGTACCGGGTCCATGGTTCTGGCCGTATACTGGGGGGACGGGGACGACTCCCATTAACCCCTGACTATACCGGGGATACGCTTATCACAGTGCCTTTCTGGTCTGTGCTGAAGCAGGGCATTCTGGCAGCCAAGTGGCTTGACATTTATTAGTGAGCCTGGTTACCCCCTCTCGGAACCACAGACTTAGAAATCGCCAGCTCATATACAGTGCATAAAATATATTTATATATATATACCCTTATACACCATTTTAATAAAAAATATCACAAAATTCTACTAAGTCCCTCGGGAAGAGAGAAAGACGCGCACGTTCATTTACAGAGCTCCTAGACCTTCCTATAAGAAGTTAGCCAAAAAGTAGCTTCGAAAAACGCTTAGGTTAAGTTTCAGAGTTGCTTCTAATGTACCAAAGCTGGACTTAGACATAATTTCACTCTCACAACATTATGGCTGGTTGGAGACAGTCCGAACCACAAGTACCGGGTCCATGGTTCTGGCCGTATACTGGGAGGACGGGGACGACTCTCATTAACCCCTGACTATACCGGGGATACGCTTATCACAATGCCTTTCTGGTCTGTGCTGAAGCAGGGCATTCTGGCAGCCAAGTGGCTTGACATTTATTAGTGAGCCTGGTTACCCCCTCTCGGAACCACAGACTTAGAAATCGCCAGCTCATATACAGTGCATAAAATATATTTATATATATATATATACCCTTATACACCATTTTAATAAAAAATATCACAAAATTCTTCTAAGTCCCTCGGGAAGATTGAAAGACGCGCACGTTCATTTTCAGAGCTCCTAGACCTTCCTATAAGAAGTTAGCCAAAAAGTAGCTTCGAAAAACGCTTAGGTTAAGTTTCAGAGTTGCTTCTAATGTACCAAAGCTGGACTTAGACATAATTTCACTCTCACAACATTATGGCTGGTTGGAGAGAGTCCGAACCACAAGTACCGGGTCCATGGTTCTGGGCGTATACTGGGGGGACGGGGACGACTCCCATTAACCCCTGACTATACCGGGGATACGCTTATCACAATGCATTTCTGGTCTGTGCAGAAGCAGAGCATTCTGGCAGCCAAGTGGCTTGACATTTATTAGTGAGCCTGGTTACCCCGTCTCGGAACCACAGACTTAGAAATCGCCAGTTCATATACAGTGCATAAAATATATTTATATAATATATTTATATATATACCCTTATACACCATTTTAATAAAAAATATCACAAAATTCTTCTAAGTCCCTCGGGAAGAGTGAAAGACGCGCACGTTCATTTTCAGAGCTCCTAGACCTTCCTATAAGAAGTTAGCCAAAAAGTAGCTTCGAAAAACGCTTAGGTTAAGTTTCAGAGTTGCTTCTAATGTACCAAAGCTGGACTTAGACATAATTTCACTCTCACAACATTATGGCTGGTTGGAGACAGTCCGAACCACAAGTACCGGGTCCATGGTTCTGGCCGTATACTGGGAGGACGGGGACGACTCTCATTAACCCCTGACTATACCGGGGATACGCTTATCACAATGCCTTTCTGGTCTGTGCTGAAGCAGGGCATTCTGGCAGCCAAGTGGCTTGACATTTATTAGTGAGCCTGGTTACCCCCTCTCGGAACCACAGACTTAGAAATCGCCAGCTCATATACAGTGCATAAAATATATTTATATATATATATATACCCTTATACACCATTTTAATAAAAAATATCACAAAATTCTTCTAAGTCCCTCGGGAAGATTGAAAGACGCGCACGTTCATTTTCAGAGCTCCTAGACCTTCCTATAAGAAGTTAGCCAAAAAGTAGCTTCGAAAAACGCTTAGGTTAAGTTTCAGAGTTGCTTCTAATGTACCAAAGCTGGACTTAGACATAATTTCACTCTCACAACATTATGGCTGGTTGGAGAGAGTCCGAACCACAAGTACCGGGTCCATGGTTCTGGGCGTATACTGGGGGGACGGGGACGACTCCCATTAACCCCTGACTATACCGGGGATACGCTTATCACAATGCATTTCTGGTCTGTGCAGAAGCAGAGCATTCTGGCAGCCAAGTGGCTTGACCTTTATTATTGAGCCTGGTTACCCCGTCTCGGAACCACAGACTTAGAAATCGCCAGTTCATATACAGTGCATAAAATATATTTATATAATATATTTATATATATACCCTTATACACCATTTTAATAAAAAATATCACAAAATTCTTCTAAGTCCCTCGGGAAGAGTGAAAGACGCGCACGTTCATTTTCAGAGCTCCTAGACCTTCCTATAAGAAGTTAGCCAAAAAGTAGCTTCGAAAAACGCTTAGGTTAAGTTTCAGAGTTGCTTCTAATGTACCAAAGCTTGACTTAGACATAATTTCACTCTCACAACATTATGGCTGGTTGGAGACAGTCCGAACCACAAGTACCGGGTCCATGGTTCTGGCCGTATACTGGGGGGACGGGGACGACTCCCATTAACCCCTGACTATACCGGGGATACGCTTATCACAGTGCCTTTCTGGTCTGTGCTGAAGCAGGGCATTCTGGCAGCCAAGTGGCTTGACATTTATTAGTGAGCCTGGTTACCCCCTCTCGGAACCACAGACTTAGAAATCGCCAGCTCATATACAGTGCATAAAATATATTTATATATATATACCCTTATACACCATTTTAATAAAAAATATCACAAAATTCTACTAAGTCCCTCGGGAAGAGAGAAAGACGCGCACGTTCATTTACAGAGCTCCTAGACCTTCCTATAAGAAGTTAGCCAAAAAGTAGCTTCGAAAAACGCTTAGGTTAAGTTTCAGAGTTGCTTCTAATGTACCAAAGCTGGACTTAGACATAATTTCACTCTCACAACATTATGGCTGGTTGGAGACAGTCCGAACCACAAGTACCGGGTCCATGGTTCTGGCCGTATACTGGGAGGACGGGGACGACTCTCATTAACCCCTGACTATACCGGGGATACGCTTATCACAATGCCTTTCTGGTCTGTGCTGAAGCAGGGCATTCTGGCAGCCAAGTGGCTTGACATTTATTAGTGAGCCTGGTTACCCCCTCTCGGAACCACAGACTTAGAAATCGCCAGCTCATATACAGTGCATAAAATATATTTATATATATATATATACCCTTATACACCATTTTAATAAAAAATATCACAAAATTCTTCTAAGTCCCTCGGGAAGATTGAAAGACGCGCACGTTCATTTTCAGAGCTCCTAGACCTTCCTATAAGAAGTTAGCCAAAAAGTAGCTTCGAAGAACGCTTAGGTTAAGTTTCAGAGTTGCTTCTAATGTACCAAAGCTGGACTTAGACATAATTTCACTCTCACAACATTATGGCTGGTTGGAGAGAGTCCGAACCACAAGTACCGGGTCCATGGTTCTGGGCGTATACTGGGGGGACGGGGACGACTCCCATTAACCCCTGACTATACCGGGGATACGCTTATCACAATGCATTTCTGGTCTGTGCAGAAGCAGAGCATTCTGGCAGCCAAGTGGCTTGACCTTTATTATTGAGCCTGGTTACCCCGTCTCGGAACCACAGACTTAGAAATCGCCAGTTCATATACAGTGCATAAAATATATTTATATAATATATTTATATATATACCCTTATACACCATTTTAATAAAAAATATCACAAAATTCTTCTAAGTCCCTCGGGAAGAGTGAAAGACGCGCACGTTCATTTTCAGAGCTCCTAGACCTTCCTATAAGAAGTTAGCCAAAAAGTAGCTTCGAAAAACGCTTAGGTTAAGTTTCAGAGTTGCTTCTAATGTACCAAAGCTTGACTTAGACATAATTTCACTCTCACAACATTATGGCTGGTTGGATACAGTCCGAACCACAAGTACCGGGTCCATGGTTCTGGCCGTATACTGGGGGGACGGGGACGACTCCCATTAACCCCTGACTATACCGGGGATACGCTTATCACAATGCCTTTCTGGTCTGTGCTGAAGCAGGGCATTCTGGCAGCCAAGTGGCTTGACCTTTATTAGTGAGCCTGGTTACCCCCTCTCGGAACCACAGACTTAGAAATCGCCAGCTCATATACAGTGCATAAAATATATTTATATATATACCCTTATACACCATTTTAATAAAAAATATCACAAAATTCTTCTAAGTCCCTCGAGAAGAGTGAAAGACGCGCACGTTCATTTTCAGATCTCCTAGACCTTCCTATAAGAAGTTAGCCAAAAAGTAGCTTCGAAAAACGCTTAGGTTAAGTTTCAGAGTTGCTTCTAATGTACCAAAGCTGGACTTAGACATAATTTCACTCTCACAACATTATGGCTGGTTGGAGACAGTCCGAACCACAAGTACCGGGTCCATGGTTCTGGCCGTATACTGGGGGGACGGGGACGACTCCCATTAACCCCTGACTATACCGGGGATACGCTTATCACAGTGCCTTTCTGGTCTGTGCTGAAGCAGGGCATTCTGGCAGCCAAGTGGCTTGACATTTATTAGTGAGCCTGGTTACCCCCTCTCGGAACCACAGACTTAGAAATCGCCAGCTCATATACAGTGCATAAAATATATTTATATATATATACCCTTATACACCATTTTAATAAAAAATATCACAAAATTCTACTAAGTCCCTCGGGAAGAGAGAAAGACGCGCACGTTCATTTACAGAGCTCCTAGACCTTCCTATAAGAAGTTAGCCAAAAAGTAGCTTCGAAAAACGCTTAGGTTAAGTTTCAGAGTTGCTTCTAATGTACCAAAGCTGGACTTAGACATAATTTCACTCTCACAACATTATGGCTGGTTGGAGACAGTCCGAACCACAAGTACCGGGTCCATGGTTCTGGCCGTATACTGGGAGGACGGGGACGACTCTCATTAACCCCTGACTATACCGGGGATACGCTTATCACAATGCCTTTCTGGTCTGTGCTGAAGCAGGGCATTCTGGCAGCCAAGTGGCTTGACATTTATTAGTGAGCCTGGTTACCCCCTCTCGGAACCACAGACTTAGAAATCGCCAGCTCATATACAGTGCATAAAATATATTTATATATATATATATACCCTTATACACCATTTTAATAAAAAATATCACAAAATTCTTCTAAGTCCCTCGGGAAGATTGAAAGACGCGCACGTTCATTTTCAGAGCTCCTAGACCTTCCTATAAGAAGTTAGCCAAAAAGTAGCTTCGAAAAACGCTTAGGTTAAGTTTCAGAGTTGCTTCTAATGTACCAAAGCTGGACTTAGACATAATTTCACTCTCACAACATTATGGCTGGTTGGAGAGAGTCCGAACCACAAGTACCGGGTCCATGGTTCTGGGCGTATACTGGGGGGACGGGGACGACTCCCATTAACCCCTGACTATACCGGGGATACGCTTATCACAATGCATTTCTGGTCTGTGCAGAAGCAGAGCATTCTGGCAGCCAAGTGGCTTGACATTTATTAGTGAGCCTGGTTACCCCGTCTCGGAACCACAGACTTAGAAATCGCCAGTTCATATACAGTGCATAAAATATATTTATATAATATATTTATATATATACCCTTATACACCATTTTAATAAAAAATATCACAAAATTCTTCTAAGTCCCTCGGGAAGAGTGAAAGACGCGCACGTTCATTTTCAGAGCTCCTAGACCTTCCTATAAGAAGTTAGCCAAAAAGTAGCTTCGAAAAACGCTTAGGTTAAGTTTCAGAGTTGCTTCTAATGTACCAAAGCTGGACTTAGACATAATTTCACTCTCACAACATTATGGCTGGTTGGAGACAGTCCGAACCACAAGTACCGGGTCCATGGTTCTGGCCGTATACTGGGAGGACGGGGACGACTCTCATTAACCCCTGACTATACCGGGGATACGCTTATCACAATGCCTTTCTGGTCTGTGCTGAAGCAGGGCATTCTGGCAGCCAAGTGGCTTGACATTTATTAGTGAGCCTGGTTACCCCCTCTCGGAACCACAGACTTAGAAATCGCCAGCTCATATACAGTGCATAAAATATATTTATATATATATATATACCCTTATACACCATTTTAATAAAAAATATCACAAAATTCTTCTAAGTCCCTCGGGAAGATTGAAAGACGCGCACGTTCATTTTCAGAGCTCCTAGACCTTCCTATAAGAAGTTAGCCAAAAAGTAGCTTCGAAAAACGCTTAGGTTAAGTTTCAGAGTTGCTTCTAATGTACCAAAGCTGGACTTAGACATAATTTCACTCTCACAACATTATGGCTGGTTGGAGAGAGTCCGAACCACAAGTACCGGGTCCATGGTTCTGGGCGTATACTGGGGGGACGGGGACGACTCCCATTAACCCCTGACTATACCGGGGATACGCTTATCACAATGCATTTCTGGTCTGTGCAGAAGCAGAGCATTCTGGCAGCCAAGTGGCTTGACCTTTATTATTGAGCCTGGTTACCCCGTCTCGGAACCACAGACTTAGAAATCGCCAGTTCATATACAGTGCATAAAATATATTTATATAATATATTTATATATATACCCTTATACACCATTTTAATAAAAAATATCACAAAATTCTTCTAAGTCCCTCGGGAAGAGTGAAAGACGCGCACGTTCATTTTCAGAGCTCCTAGACCTTCCTATAAGAAGTTAGCCAAAAAGTAGCTTCGAAAAACGCTTAGGTTAAGTTTCAGAGTTGCTTCTAATGTACCAAAGCTTGACTTAGACATAATTTCACTCTCACAACATTATGGCTGGTTGGAGACAGTCCGAACCACAAGTACCGGGTCCATGGTTCTGGCCGTATACTGGGGGGACGGGGACGACTCCCATTAACCCCTGACTATACCGGGGATACGCTTATCACAGTGCCTTTCTGGTCTGTGCTGAAGCAGGGCATTCTGGCAGCCAAGTGGCTTGACATTTATTAGTGAGCCTGGTTACCCCCTCTCGGAACCACAGACTTAGAAATCGCCAGCTCATATACAGTGCATAAAATATATTTATATATATATACCCTTATACACCATTTTAATAAAAAATATCACAAAATTCTACTAAGTCCCTCGGGAAGAGAGAAAGACGCGCACGTTCATTTACAGAGCTCCTAGACCTTCCTATAAGAAGTTAGCCAAAAAGTAGCTTCGAAAAACGCTTAGGTTAAGTTTCAGAGTTGCTTCTAATGTACCAAAGCTGGACTTAGACATAATTTCACTCTCACAACATTATGGCTGGTTGGAGACAGTCCGAACCACAAGTACCGGGTCCATGGTTCTGGCCGTATACTGGGAGGACGGGGACGACTCTCATTAACCCCTGACTATACCGGGGATACGCTTATCACAATGCCTTTCTGGTCTGTGCTGAAGCAGGGCATTCTGGCAGCCAAGTGGCTTGACATTTATTAGTGAGCCTGGTTACCCCCTCTCGGAACCACAGACTTAGAAATCGCCAGCTCATATACAGTGCATAAAATATATTTATATATATATATATACCCTTATACACCATTTTAATAAAAAATATGAAAAAATTCTTCTAAGTCCCTCGGGAAGATTGAAAGACGCGCACGTTCATTTTCAGAGCTCCTAGACCTTCCTATAAGAAGTTAGCCAAAAAGTAGCTTCGAAAAACGCTTAGGTTAAGTTTCAGAGTTGCTTCTAATGTACCAAAGCTGGACTTAGACATAATTTCACTCTCACAACATTATGGCTGGTTGGAGAGAGTCCGAACCACAAGTACCGGGTCCATGGTTCTGGGCGTATACTGGGGGGACGGGGACGACTCCCATTAACCCCTGACTATACCGGGGATACGCTTATCACAATGCATTTCTGGTCTGTGCAGAAGCAGAGCATTCTGGCAGCCAAGTGGCTTGACCTTTAATATTGAGCCTGGTTACCCCGTCTCGGAACCACAGACTTAGAAATCGCCAGTTCATATACAGTGCATAAAATATATTTATATAATATATTTATATATATACCCTTATACACCATTTTAATAAAAAATATCACAAAATTCTTCTAAGTCCCTCGGGAAGAGTGAAAGACGCGCATGTTCATTTTCAGAGCTCCTAGACCTTCCTATAAGAAGTTAGCCAAAAAGTAGCTTCGAAAAACGCTTAGGTTAAGTTTCAGAGTTGCTTCTAATGTACCAAAGCTGGACTTAGACATAATTTCACTCTCACAACATTATGGCTGGTTGGAGACAGTCCGAACCACAAGTACCGGGTCCATGGTTCTGGCCGTATACTGGGGGGACGGGGACGACTCCCATTAACCCCTGACTATACCGGGGATACGCTTATCACAGTGCCTTTCTGGTCTGTGCTGAAGCAGGGCATTCTGGCAGCCAAGTGGCTTGACATTTATTAGTGAGCCTGGTTACCCCCTCTCGGAACCACAGACTTAGAAATCGCCAGCTCATATACAGTGCATAAAATATATTTATATATATATACCCTTATACACCATTTTAATAAAAAATATCACAAAATTCTACTAAGTCCCTCGGGAAGAGAGAAAGACGCGCACGTTCATTTACAGAGCTCCTAGACCTTCCTATAAGAAGTTAGCCAAAAAGTAGCTTCGAAAAACGCTTAGGTTAAGTTTCAGAGTTGCTTCTAATGTACCAAAGCTGGACTTAGACATAATTTCACTCTCACAACATTATGGCTGGTTGGAGACAGTCCGAACCACAAGTACCGGGTCCATGGTTCTGGCCGTATACTGGGAGGACGGGGACGACTCTCATTAACCCCTGACTATACCGGGGATACGCTTATCACAATGCCTTTCTGGTCTGTGCTGAAGCAGGGCATTCTGGCAGCCAAGTGGCTTGACATTTATTAGTGAGCCTGGTTACCCCCTCTCGGAACCACAGACTTAGAAATCGCCAGCTCATATACAGTGCATAAAATATATTTATATATATATATATACCCTTATACACCATTTTAATAAAAAATATCACAAAATTCTTCTAAGTCCCTCGGGAAGAGTGAAAGACGCGCACGTTCATTTTCAGAGCTCCTAGACCTTCCTATAAGAAGTTAGCCAAAAAGTAGCTTCGAAAAACGCTTAGGTTAAGTTTCAGAGTTGCTTCTAATGTACCAAAGCTTGACTTAGACATAATTTCACTCTCACAACATTATGGCTGGTTGGAGACAGTCCGAACCACAAGTACCGGGTCCATGGTTCTGGCCGTATACTGGGGGGACGGGGACGACTCCCATTAACCCCTGACTATACCGGGGATACGCTTATCACAGTGCCTTTCTGGTCTGTGCTGAAGCAGGGCATTCTGGCAGCCAAGTGGCTTGACATTTATTAGTGAGCCTGGTTACCCCCTCTCGGAACCACAGACTTAGAAATCGCCAGCTCATATACAGTGCATAAAATATATTTATATATATATACCCTTATACACCATTTTAATAAAAAATATCACAAAATTCTACTAAGTCCCTCGGGAAGAGAGAAAGACGCGCACGTTCATTTACAGAGCTCCTAGACCTTCCTATAAGAAGTTAGCCAAAAAGTAGCTTCGAAAAACGCTTAGGTTAAGTTTCAGAGTTGCTTCTAATGTACCAAAGCTGGACTTAGACATAATTTCACTCTCACAACATTATGGCTGGTTGGAGACAGTCCGAACCACAAGTACCGGGTCCATGGTTCTGGCCGTATACTGGGAGGACGGGGACGACTCTCATTAACCCCTGACTATACCGGGGATACGCTTATCACAATGCCTTTCTGGTCTGTGCTGAAGCAGGGCATTCTGGCAGCCAAGTGGCTTGACATTTATTAGTGAGCCTGGTTACCCCCTCTCGGAACCACAGACTTAGAAATCGCCAGCTCATATACAGTGCATAAAATATATTTATATATATATATATACCCTTATACACCATTTTAATAAAAAATATCACAAAATTCTTCTAAGTCCCTCGGGAAGATTGAAAGACGCGCACGTTCATTTTCAGAGCTCCTAGACCTTCCTATAAGAAGTTAGCCAAAAAGTAGCTTCGAAAAACGCTTAGGTTAAGTTTCAGAGTTGCTTCTAATGTACCAAAGCTGGACTTAGACATAATTTCACTCTCACAACATTATGGCTGGTTGGAGAGAGTCCGAACCACAAGTACCGGGTCCATGGTTCTGGGCGTATACTGGGGGGACGGGGACGACTCCCATTAACCCCTGACTATACCGGGGATACGCTTATCACAATGCATTTCTGGTCTGTGCAGAAGCAGAGCATTCTGGCAGCCAAGTGGCTTGACCTTTAATATTGAGCCTGGTTACCCCGTCTCGGAACCACAGACTTAGAAATCGCCAGTTCATATACAGTGCATAAAATATATTTATATAATATATTTATATATATACCCTTATACACCATTTTAATAAAAAATATCACAAAATTCTTCTAAGTCCCTCGGGAAGAGTGAAAGACGCGCATGTTCATTTTCAGAGCTCCTAGACCTTCCTATAAGAAGTTAGCCAAAAAGTAGCTTCGAAAAACGCTTAGGTTAAGTTTCAGAGTTGCTTCTAATGTACCAAAGCTGGACTTAGACATAATTTCACTCTCACAACATTATGGCTGGTTGGAGACAGTCCGAACCACAAGTACCGGGTCCATGGTTCTGGCCGTATACTGGGGGGACGGGGACGACTCCCATTAACCCCTGACTATACCGGGGATACGCTTATCACAGTGCCTTTCTGGTCTGTGCTGAAGCAGGGCATTCTGGCAGCCAAGTGGCTTGACATTTATTAGTGAGCCTGGTTACCCCCTCTCGGAACCACAGACTTAGAAATCGCCAGCTCATATACAGTGCATAAAATATATTTATATATATATACCCTTATACACCATTTTAATAAAAAATATCACAAAATTCTACTAAGTCCCTCGGGAAGAGAGAAAGACGCGCACGTTCATTTACAGAGCTCCTAGACCTTCCTATAAGAAGTTAGCCAAAAAGTAGCTTCGAAAAACGCTTAGGTTAAGTTTCAGAGTTGCTTCTAATGTACCAAAGCTGGACTTAGACATAATTTCACTCTCACAACATTATGGCTGGTTGGAGACAGTCCGAACCACAAGTACCGGGTCCATGGTTCTGGCCGTATACTGGGAGGACGGGGACGACTCTCATTAACCCCTGACTATACCGGGGATACGCTTATCACAATGCCTTTCTGGTCTGTGCTGAAGCAGGGCATTCTGGCAGCCAAGTGGCTTGACATTTATTAGTGAGCCTGGTTACCCCCTCTCGGAACCACAGACTTAGAAATCGCCAGCTCATATACAGTGCATAAAATATATTTATATATATATATATACCCTTATACACCATTTTAATAAAAAATATCACAAAATTCTTCTAAGTCCCTCGGGAAGAGTGAAAGACGCGCACGTTCATTTTCAGAGCTCCTAGACCTTCCTATAAGAAGTTAGCCAAAAAGTAGCTTCGAAAAACGCTTAGGTTAAGTTTCAGAGTTGCTTCTAATGTACCAAAGCTGGACTTAGACATAATTTCACTCTCACAACATTATGGCTGGTTGGAGACAGTCCGAACCACAAGTACCGGGTCCATGGTTCTGGCCGTATACTGGGGGGACGGGGACGACTCCCATTAACCCCTGACTATACCGGGGATACGCTTATCACAGTGCCTTTCTGGTCTGTGCTGAAGCAGGGCATTCTGGCAGCCAAGTGGCTTGACATTTATTAGTGAGCCTGGTTACCCCCTCTCGGAACCACAGACTTAGAAATCGCCAGCTCATATACAGTGCATAAAATATATTTATATATATATACCCTTATACACCATTTTAATAAAAAATATCACAAAATTCTACTAAGTCCCTCGGGAAGAGAGAAAGACGCGCACGTTCATTTACAGAGCTCCTAGACCTTCCTATTAGAAGTTAGCCAAAAAGTAGCTTCGAAAAACGCTTAGGTTAAGTTTCAGAGTTGCTTCTAATGTACCAAAGCTGGACTTAGACATAATTTCACTCTCACAACATTATGGCTGGTTGGAGACAGTCCGAACCACAAGTACCGGGTCCATGGTTCTGGCCGTATACTGGGAGGACGGGGACGACTATCATTAACCCCTGACTATACCGGGGATACGCTTATCACAATGCCTTTCTGGTCTGTGCTGAAGCAGGGCATTCTGGCAGCCAAGTGGCTTGACATTTATTAGTGAGCCTGGTTACCCCCTCTCGGAACCACAGACTTAGAAATCGCCAGCTCATATACAGTGCATAAAATATATTTATATATATATATATACCCTTATACACCATTTTAATAAAAAATATCACAAAATTCTACTAAGTCCCTCGGGAAGAGAGAAAGACGCGCACGTTCATTTACAGAGCTCCTAGACCTTCCTATTAGAAGTTAGCCAAAAAGTAGCTTCGAAAAACGCTTAGGTTAAGTTTCAGAGTTGCTTCTAATGTACCAAAGCTGGACTTAGACATAATTTCACTCTCACAACATTATGGCTGGTTGGAGACAGTCCGAACCACAAGTACCGGGTCCATGGTTCTGGCCGTATACTGGGAGGACGGGGACGACTATCATTAACCCCTGACTATACCGGGGATACGCTTATCACAATGCCTTTCTGGTCTGTGCTGAAGCAGGGCATTCTGGCAGCCAAGTGGCTTGACATTTATTAGTGAGCCTGGTTACCCCCTCTCGGAACCACAGACTTAGAAATCGCCAGCTCATATACAGTGCATAAAATATATTTATATAATATATTTAAATATATACCCTTATACACCATTTTAATAAAAAATATCACAAAATTCTTCTAAGTCCCTCGGGAAGATTGAAAGACGCGCACGTTCATTTTCAGAGCTCCTAGACCTTCCTATAAGAAGTTAGCCAAAAAGTAGCTTCGAAAAACGCTTAGGTTAAGTTTCAGAGTTGCTTCTAATGTACCAAAGCTGGACTTAGACATAATTTCACTCTCACAACATTATGGCTGGTTGGAGAGAGTCCGAACCACAAGTACCGGGTCCATGGTTCTGGGCGTATACTGGGGGGACGGGGACGACTCCCATTAACCCCTGACTATACCGGGGATACGCTTATCACAATGCATTTCTGGTCTGTGCAGAAGCAGAGCATTCTGGCAGCCAAGTGGCTTGACCTTTATTATTGAGCCTGGTTACCCCGTCTCGGAACCACAGACTTAGAAATCGCCAGTTCATATACAGTGCATAAAATATATTTATATAATATATTTATATATATACCCTTATACACCATTTTAATAAAAAATATCACAAAATTCTTCTAAGTCCCTCGGGAAGAGTGAAAGACGCGCACGTTCATTTTCAGAGCTCCTAGACCTTCCTATAAGAAGTTAGCCAAAAAGTAGCTTCGAAAAACGCTTAGGTTAAGTTTCAGAGTTGCTTCTAATGTACCAAAGCTTGACTTAGACATAATTTCACTCTCACAACATTATGGCTGGTTGGAGACAGTCCGAACCACAAGTACCGGGTCCATGGTTCTGGCCGTATACTGGGGGGACGGGGACGACTCCCATTAACCCCTGACTATACCGGGGATACGCTTATCACAGTGCCTTTCTGGTCTGTGCTGAAGCAGGGCATTCTGGCAGCCAAGTGGCTTGACATTTATTAGTGAGCCTGGTTACCCCCTCTCGGAACCACAGACTTAGAAATCGCCAGCTCATATACAGTGCATAAAATATATTTATATATATATACCCTTATACACCATTTTAATAAAAAATATCACAAAATTCTACTAAGTCCCTCGGGAAGAGAGAAAGACGCGCACGTTCATTTACAGAGCTCCTAGACCTTCCTATAAGAAGTTAGCCAAAAAGTAGCTTCGAAAAACGCTTAGGTTAAGTTTCAGAGTTGCTTCTAATGTACCAAAGCTGGACTTAGACATAATTTCACTCTCACAACATTATGGCTGGTTGGAGACAGTCCGAACCACAAGTACCGGGTCCATGGTTCTGGCCGTATACTGGGAGGACGGGGACGACTCTCATTAACCCCTGACTATACCGGGGATACGCTTATCACAATGCCTTTCTGGTCTGTGCTGAAGCAGGGCATTCTGGCAGCCAAGTGGCTTGACATTTATTAGTGAGCCTGGTTACCCCCTCTCGGAACCACAGACTTAGAAATCGCCAGCTCATATACAGTGCATAAAATATATTTATATATATATATATACCCTTATACACCATTTTAATAAAAAATATCACAAAATTCTTCTAAGTCCCTCGGGAAGATTGAAAGACGCGCACGTTCATTTTCAGAGCTCCTAGACCTTCCTATAAGAAGTTAGCCAAAAAGTAGCTTCGAAGAACGCTTAGGTTAAGTTTCAGAGTTGCTTCTAATGTACCAAAGCTGGACTTAGACATAATTTCACTCTCACAACATTATGGCTGGTTGGAGAGAGTCCGAACCACAAGTACCGGGTCCATGGTTCTGGGCGTATACTGGGGGGACGGGGACGACTCCCATTAACCCCTGACTATACCGGGGATACGCTTATCACAATGCATTTCTGGTCTGTGCAGAAGCAGAGCATTCTGGCAGCCAAGTGGCTTGACCTTTATTATTGAGCCTGGTTACCCCGTCTCGGAACCACAGACTTAGAAATCGCCAGTTCATATACAGTGCATAAAATATATTTATATAATATATTTA
The DNA here is from genome assembly GCF_040206685.1 of Ascaphus truei. Classification (NCBI taxonomy): domain Eukaryota; kingdom Metazoa; phylum Chordata; class Amphibia; order Anura; family Ascaphidae; genus Ascaphus; species Ascaphus truei. The sequence goes on along the minus strand of NC_134486.1, from coordinate 173,376,494 downwards.
TATATATACCCTTATACACCATTTTAATAAAAAATATCACAAAATTCTTCTAAGTCCCTCGGGAAGAGTGAAAGACGCGCACGTTCATTTTCAGAGCTCCTAGACCTTCCTATAAGAAGTTAGCCAAAAAGTAGCTTCGAAAAACGCTTAGGTTAAGTTTCAGAGTTGCTTCTAATGTACCAAAGCTTGACTTAGACATAATTTCACTCTCACAACATTATGGCTGGTTGGAGACAGTCCGAACCACAAGTACCGGGTCCATGGTTCTGGCCGTATACTGGGGGGACGGGGACGACTCCCATTAACCCCTGACTATACCGGGGATACGCTTATCACAATGCCTTTCTGGTCTGTGCTGAAGCAGGGCATTCTGGCAGCCAAGTGGCTTGACCTTTATTAGTGAGCCTGGTTACCCCCTCTCGGAACCACAGACTTAGAAATCGCCAGCTCATATACAGTGCATAAAATATATTTATATATATACCCTTATACACCATTTTAATAAAAAATATCACAAAATTCTTCTAAGTCCCTCGAGAAGAGTGAAAGACGCGCACGTTCATTTTCAGATCTCCTAGACCTTCCTATAAGAAGTTAGCCAAAAAGTAGCTTCGAAAAACGCTTAGGTTAAGTTTCAGAGTTGCTTCTAATGTACCAAAGCTGGACTTAGACATAATTTCACTCTCACAACATTATGGCTGGTTGGAGACAGTCCGAACCACAAGTACCGGGTCCATGGTTCTGGCCGTATACTGGGGGGACGGGGACGACTCCCATTAACCCCTGACTATACCGGGGATACGCTTATCACAGTGCCTTTCTGGTCTGTGCTGAAGCAGGGCATTCTGGCAGCCAAGTGGCTTGACATTTATTAGTGAGCCTGGTTACCCCCTCTCGGAACCACAGACTTAGAAATCGCCAGCTCATATACAGTGCATAAAATATATTTATATATATATACCCTTATACACCATTTTAATAAAAAATATCACAAAATTCTACTAAGTCCCTCGGGAAGAGAGAAAGACGCGCACGTTCATTTACAGAGCTCCTAGACCTTCCTATAAGAAGTTAGCCAAAAAGTAGCTTCGAAAAACGCTTAGGTTAAGTTTCAGAGTTGCTTCTAATGTACCAAAGCTGGACTTAGACATAATTTCACTCTCACAACATTATGGCTGGTTGGAGACAGTCCGAACCACAAGTACCGGGTCCATGGTTCTGGCCGTATACTGGGAGGACGGGGACGACTCTCATTAACCCCTGACTATACCGGGGATACGCTTATCACAATGCCTTTCTGGTCTGTGCTGAAGCAGGGCATTCTGGCAGCCAAGTGGCTTGACATTTATTAGTGAGCCTGGTTACCCCCTCTCGGAACCACAGACTTAGAAATCGCCAGCTCATATACAGTGCATAAAATATATTTATATATATATATATACCCTTATACACCATTTTAATAAAAAATATCACAAAATTCTTCTAAGTCCCTCGGGAAGATTGAAAGACGCGCACGTTCATTTTCAGAGCTCCTAGACCTTCCTATAAGAAGTTAGCCAAAAAGTAGCTTCGAAAAACGCTTAGGTTAAGTTTCAGAGTTGCTTCTAATGTACCAAAGCTGGACTTAGACATAATTTCACTCTCACAACATTATGGCTGGTTGGAGAGAGTCCGAACCACAAGTACCGGGTCCATGGTTCTGGGCGTATACTGGGGGGACGGGGACGACTCCCATTAACCCCTGACTATACCGGGGATACGCTTATCACAATGCATTTCTGGTCTGTGCAGAAGCAGAGCATTCTGGCAGCCAAGTGGCTTGACATTTATTAGTGAGCCTGGTTACCCCGTCTCGGAACCACAGACTTAGAAATCGCCAGTTCATATACAGTGCATAAAATATATTTATATAATATATTTATATATATACCCTTATACACCATTTTAATAAAAAATATCACAAAATTCTTCTAAGTCCCTCGGGAAGAGTGAAAGACGCGCACGTTCATTTTCAGAGCTCCTAGACCTTCCTATAAGAAGTTAGCCAAAAAGTAGCTTCGAAAAACGCTTAGGTTAAGTTTCAGAGTTGCTTCTAATGTACCAAAGCTGGACTTAGACATAATTTCACTCTCACAACATTATGGCTGGTTGGAGACAGTCCGAACCACAAGTACCGGGTCCATGGTTCTGGCCGTATACTGGGAGGACGGGGACGACTCTCATTAACCCCTGACTATACCGGGGATACGCTTATCACAATGCCTTTCTGGTCTGTGCTGAAGCAGGGCATTCTGGCAGCCAAGTGGCTTGACATTTATTAGTGAGCCTGGTTACCCCCTCTCGGAACCACAGACTTAGAAATCGCCAGCTCATATACAGTGCATAAAATATATTTATATATATATATATACCCTTATACACCATTTTAATAAAAAATATCACAAAATTCTTCTAAGTCCCTCGGGAAGATTGAAAGACGCGCACGTTCATTTTCAGAGCTCCTAGACCTTCCTATAAGAAGTTAGCCAAAAAGTAGCTTCGAAAAACGCTTAGGTTAAGTTTCAGAGTTGCTTCTAATGTACCAAAGCTGGACTTAGACATAATTTCACTCTCACAACATTATGGCTGGTTGGAGAGAGTCCGAACCACAAGTACCGGGTCCATGGTTCTGGGCGTATACTGGGGGGACGGGGACGACTCCCATTAACCCCTGACTATACCGGGGATACGCTTATCACAATGCATTTCTGGTCTGTGCAGAAGCAGAGCATTCTGGCAGCCAAGTGGCTTGACCTTTATTATTGAGCCTGGTTACCCCGTCTCGGAACCACAGACTTAGAAATCGCCAGTTCATATACAGTGCATAAAATATATTTATATAATATATTTATATATATACCCTTATACACCATTTTAATAAAAAATATCACAAAATTCTTCTAAGTCCCTCGGGAAGAGTGAAAGACGCGCACGTTCATTTTCAGAGCTCCTAGACCTTCCTATAAGAAGTTAGCCAAAAAGTAGCTTCGAAAAACGCTTAGGTTAAGTTTCAGAGTTGCTTCTAATGTACCAAAGCTTGACTTAGACATAATTTCACTCTCACAACATTATGGCTGGTTGGAGACAGTCCGAACCACAAGTACCGGGTCCATGGTTCTGGCCGTATACTGGGGGGACGGGGACGACTCCCATTAACCCCTGACTATACCGGGGATACGCTTATCACAGTGCCTTTCTGGTCTGTGCTGAAGCAGGGCATTCTGGCAGCCAAGTGGCTTGACATTTATTAGTGAGCCTGGTTACCCCCTCTCGGAACCACAGACTTAGAAATCGCCAGCTCATATACAGTGCATAAAATATATTTATATATATATACCCTTATACACCATTTTAATAAAAAATATCACAAAATTCTACTAAGTCCCTCGGGAAGAGAGAAAGACGCGCACGTTCATTTACAGAGCTCCTAGACCTTCCTATAAGAAGTTAGCCAAAAAGTAGCTTCGAAAAACGCTTAGGTTAAGTTTCAGAGTTGCTTCTAATGTACCAAAGCTGGACTTAGACATAATTTCACTCTCACAACATTATGGCTGGTTGGAGACAGTCCGAACCACAAGTACCGGGTCCATGGTTCTGGCCGTATACTGGGAGGACGGGGACGACTCTCATTAACCCCTGACTATACCGGGGATACGCTTATCACAATGCCTTTCTGGTCTGTGCTGAAGCAGGGCATTCTGGCAGCCAAGTGGCTTGACATTTATTAGTGAGCCTGGTTACCCCCTCTCGGAACCACAGACTTAGAAATCGCCAGCTCATATACAGTGCATAAAATATATTTATATATATATATATACCCTTATACACCATTTTAATAAAAAATATCACAAAATTCTTCTAAGTCCCTCGGGAAGATTGAAAGACGCGCACGTTCATTTTCAGAGCTCCTAGACCTTCCTATAAGAAGTTAGCCAAAAAGTAGCTTCGAAAAACGCTTAGGTTAAGTTTCAGAGTTGCTTCTAATGTACCAAAGCTGGACTTAGACATAATTTCACTCTCACAACATTATGGCTGGTTGGAGAGAGTCCGAACCACAAGTACCGGGTCCATGGTTCTGGGCGTATACTGGGGGGACGGGGACGACTCCCATTAACCCCTGACTATACCGGGGATACGCTTATCACAATGCATTTCTGGTCTGTGCAGAAGCAGAGCATTCTGGCAGCCAAGTGGCTTGACCTTTAATATTGAGCCTGGTTACCCCGTCTCGGAACCACAGACTTAGAAATCGCCAGTTCATATACAGTGCATAAAATATATTTATATAATATATTTATATATATACCCTTATACACCATTTTAATAAAAAATATCACAAAATTCTTCTAAGTCCCTCGGGAAGAGTGAAAGACGCGCATGTTCATTTTCAGAGCTCCTAGACCTTCCTATAAGAAGTTAGCCAAAAAGTAGCTTCGAAAAACGCTTAGGTTAAGTTTCAGAGTTGCTTCTAATGTACCAAAGCTGGACTTAGACATAATTTCACTCTCACAACATTATGGCTGGTTGGAGACAGTCCGAACCACAAGTACCGGGTCCATGGTTCTGGCCGTATACTGGGGGGACGGGGACGACTCCCATTAACCCCTGACTATACCGGGGATACGCTTATCACAGTGCCTTTCTGGTCTGTGCTGAAGCAGGGCATTCTGGCAGCCAAGTGGCTTGACATTTATTAGTGAGCCTGGTTACCCCCTCTCGGAACCACAGACTTAGAAATCGCCAGCTCATATACAGTGCATAAAATATATTTATATATATATACCCTTATACACCATTTTAATAAAAAATATCACAAAATTCTACTAAGTCCCTCGGGAAGAGAGAAAGACGCGCACGTTCATTTACAGAGCTCCTAGACCTTCCTATAAGAAGTTAGCCAAAAAGTAGCTTCGAAAAACGCTTAGGTTAAGTTTCAGAGTTGCTTCTAATGTACCAAAGCTGGACTTAGACATAATTTCACTCTCACAACATTATGGCTGGTTGGAGACAGTCCGAACCACAAGTACCGGGTCCATGGTTCTGGCCGTATACTGGGAGGACGGGGACGACTCTCATTAACCCCTGACTATACCGGGGATACGCTTATCACAATGCCTTTCTGGTCTGTGCTGAAGCAGGGCATTCTGGCAGCCAAGTGGCTTGACATTTATTAGTGAGCCTGGTTACCCCCTCTCGGAACCACAGACTTAGAAATCGCCAGCTCATATACAGTGCATAAAATATATTTATATATATATATATACCCTTATACACCATTTTAATAAAAAATATCACAAAATTCTTCTAAGTCCCTCGGGAAGAGTGAAAGACGCGCACGTTCATTTTCAGAGCTCCTAGACCTTCCTATAAGAAGTTAGCCAAAAAGTAGCTTCGAAAAACGCTTAGGTTAAGTTTCAGAGTTGCTTCTAATGTACCAAAGCTGGACTTAGACATAATTTCACTCTCACAACATTATGGCTGGTTGGAGACAGTCCGAACCACAAGTACCGGGTCCATGGTTCTGGCCGTATACTGGGGGGACGGGGACGACTCCCATTAACCCCTGACTATACCGGGGATACGCTTATCACAATGCCTTTCTGGTCTGTGCTGAAGCAGGGCATTCTGGCAGCCAAGTGGCTTGACCTTTATTAGTGAGCCTGGTTACCCCCTCTCGGAACCACAGACTTAGAAATCGCCAGCTCATATACAGTGCATAAAATATATTTATATATATACCCTTATACACCATTTTAATAAAAAATATCACAAAATTCTTCTAAGTCCCTCGAGAAGAGTGAAAGACGCGCACGTTCATTTTCAGATCTCCTAGACCTTCCTATAAGAAGTTAGCCAAAAAGTAGCTTCGAAAAACGCTTAGGTTAAGTTTCAGAGTTGCTTCTAATGTACCAAAGCTGGACTTAGACATAATTTCACTCTCACAACATTATGGCTGGTTGGAGACAGTCCGAACCACAAGTACCGGGTCCATGGTTCTGGCCGTATACTGGGGGGACGGGGACGACTCCCATTAACCCCTGACTATACCGGGGATACGCTTATCACAGTGCCTTTCTGGTCTGTGCTGAAGCAGGGCATTCTGGCAGCCAAGTGGCTTGACATTTATTAGTGAGCCTGGTTACCCCCTCTCGGAACCACAGACTTAGAAATCGCCAGCTCATATACAGTGCATAAAATATATTTATATATATATACCCTTATACACCATTTTAATAAAAAATATCACAAAATTCTACTAAGTCCCTCGGGAAGAGAGAAAGACGCGCACGTTCATTTACAGAGCTCCTAGACCTTCCTATAAGAAGTTAGCCAAAAAGTAGCTTCGAAAAACGCTTAGGTTAAGTTTCAGAGTTGCTTCTAATGTACCAAAGCTGGACTTAGACATAATTTCACTCTCACAACATTATGGCTGGTTGGAGACAGTCCGAACCACAAGTACCGGGTCCATGGTTCTGGGCGTATACTGGGGGGACGGGGACGACTCCCATTAACCCCTGACTATAACGGGGATACGCTTATCACAATGCATTTCTGGTCTGTGCAGAAGCAGAGCATTCTGGCAGCCAAGTGGCTTGACCTTTAATATTGAGCCTGGTTACCCCGTCTCGGAACCACAGACTTAGAAATCGCCAGTTCATATACAGTGCATAAAATATATTTATATAATATATTTATATATATACCCTTATACACCATTTTAATAAAAAATATCACAAAATTCTTCTAAGTCCCTCGGGAAGAGTGAAAGACGCGCACGTTCATTTTCAGAGCTCCTAGACCTTCCTATAAGAAGTTAGCCAAAAAGTAGCTTCGAAAAACGCTTAGGTTAAGTTTCAGAGTTGCTTCTAATGTACCAAAGCTGGACTTAGACATAATTTCACTCTCACAACATTATGGCTGGTTGGAGACAGTCCGAACCACAAGTACCGGGTCCATGGTTCTGGCCGTATACTGGGGGGACGGGGACGACTCCCATTAACCCCTGACTATACCGGGGATACGCTTATCACAGTGCCTTTCTGGTCTGTGCTGAAGCAGGGCATTCTGGCAGCCAAGTGGCTTGACATTTATTAGTGAGCCTGGTTACCCCCTCTCGGAACCACAGACTTAGAAATCGCCAGCTCATATACAGTGCATAAAATATATTTATATATATATACCCTTATACACCATTTTAATAAAAAATATCACAAAATTCTACTAAGTCCCTCGGGAAGAGAGAAAGACGCGCACGTTCATTTACAGAGCTCCTAGACCTTCCTATTAGAAGTTAGCCAAAAAGTAGCTTCGAAAAACGCTTAGGTTAAGTTTCAGAGTTGCTTCTAATGTACCAAAGCTGGACTTAGACATAATTTCACTCTCACAACATTATGGCTGGTTGGAGACAGTCCGAACCACAAGTACCGGGTCCATGGTTCTGGCCGTATACTGGGAGGACGGGGACGACTATCATTAACCCCTGACTATACCGGGGATACGCTTATCACAATGCCTTTCTGGTCTGTGCTGAAGCAGGGCATTCTGGCAGCCAAGTGGCTTGACATTTATTAGTGAGCCTGGTTACCCCCTCTCGGAACCACAGACTTAGAAATCGCCAGCTCATATACAGTGCATAAAATATATTTATATATATATATATACCCTTATACACCATTTTAATAAAAAATATCACAAAATTCTTCTAAGTCCCTCGGGAAGATTGAAAGACGCGCACGTTCATTTTCAGAGCTCCTAGACCTTCCTATAAGAAGTTAGCCAAAAAGTAGCTTCGAAAAACGCTTAGGTTAAGTTTCAGAGTTGCTTCTAATGTACCAAAGCTGGACTTAGACATAATTTCACTCTCACAACATTATGGCTGGTTGGAGAGAGTCCGAACCACAAGTACCGGGTCCATGGTTCTGGGCGTATACTGGGGGGACGGGGACGACTCCCATTAACCCCTGACTATACCGGGGATACGCTTATCACAATGCATTTCTGGTCTGTGCAGAAGCAGAGCATTCTGGCAGCCAAGTGGCTTGACCTTTAATATTGAGCCTGGTTACCCCGTCTCGGAACCACAGACTTAGAAATCGCCAGATCATATACAGTGCATAAAATATATTTATATAATATATTTATATATATACCCTTATACACCATTTTAATAAAAAATATCACAAAATTCTTCTAAGTCCCTCGGGAAGAGTGAAAGACGCGACGTTCATTTTCAGAGCTCCTAGACCTTCCTATAAGAAGTTAGCCAAAAAGTAGCTTCGAAAAACGCTTAGGTTAAGTTTCAGAGTTGCTTCTAATGTACCAAAGCTGGACTTAGACATAATTTCACTCTCACAACATTATGGCTGGTTGGAGACAGTCCGAACCACAAGTACCGGGTCCATGGTTCTGGCCGTATACTGGGGGGACGGGGACGACTCCCATTAACCCCTGACTATGCCGGGGATACGCTTATCACAATGCCTTTCTGGTCTGTGCTGAAGCAGGGCATTCTGGCAGCCAAGTGGCTTGACCTTTATTAGTGAGCCTGGTTACCCCCTCTCGGAACCACAGACTTAGAAATCGCCAGCTCATATACAGTGCATAAAATATATTTATATATATACCCTTATACACCATTTTAATAAAAAATATCACAAAATTCTTCTAAGTCCCTCGGGAAGAGTGAAAGACGCGCACGTTCATTTTCAGATCTCCTAGACCTTCCTATAAGAAGTTAGCCAAAAAGTAGCTTCGAAAAACGCTTAGGTTAAGTTTCAGAGTTGCTTCTAATGTACCAAAGCTGGACTTAGACATAATTTCACTCTCACAACATTATGGCTGGTTGGAGACAGTCCGAACCACAAGTACCGGGTCCATGGTTCTGGCCGTATACTGGGGGGACGGGGACGACTCCCATTAACCCCTGACTATACCGGGGATACGCTTATCACAGTGCCTTTCTGGTCTGTGCTGAAGCAGGGCATTCTGGCAGCCAAGTGGCTTGACATTTATTAGTGAGCCTGGTAACCCCCTCTCGGAACCACAGACTTAGAAATCGCCAGCTCATATACAGTGCATAAAATATATTTATATATATATACCCTTATACACCATTTTAATAAAAAATATCACAAAATTCTACTAAGTCCCTCGGGAAGAGAGAAAGACGCGCACGTTCATTTGCAGAGCTCCTAGACCTTCCTATAAGAAGTTAGCCAAAAAGTAGCTTCGAAAAACGCTTAGGTTAAGTTTCAGAGTTGCTTCTAATGTACCAAAGCTGGACTTAGACATAATTTCACTCTCACAACATTATGGCTGGTTGGAGACAGTCCGAACCACAAGTACCGGGTCCATGGTTCTGGCCGTATACTGGGAGGACGGGGACGACTCTCATTAACCCCTGACTATACCGGGGATACGCTTATCACAATGCCTTTCTGGTCTGTGCTGAAGCAGGGCATTCTGGCAGCCAAGTGGCTTGACCTTTAATATTGAGCCTGGTTACCCCGTCTCGGAACCACAGACTTAGAAATCGCCAGTTCATATACAGTGCATAAAATATATTTATATAATATATTTATATATATACCCTTATACACCATTTTAATAAAAAATATCACAAAATTCTTCTAAGTCCCTCGGGAAGAGTGAAAGACGCGACGTTCATTTTCAGAGCTCCTAGACCTTCCTATAAGAAGTTAGCCAAAAAGTAGCTTCGAAAAACGCTTAGGTTAAGTTTCAGAGTTGCTTCTAATGTACCAAAGCTGGACTTAGACATAATTTCACTCTCACAACATTATGGCTGGTTGGAGACAGTCCGAACCACAAGTACCGGGTCCATGGTTCTGGCCGTATACTGGGGGGACGGGGACGACTCCCATTAACCCCTGACTATGCCGGGGATACGCTTATCACAATGCCTTTCTGGTCTGTGCTGAAGCAGGGCATTCTGGCAGCCAAGTGGCTTGACCTTTATTAGTGAGCCTGGTTACCCCCTCTCGGAACCACAGACTTAGAAATCGCCAGCTCATATACAGTGCATAAAATATATTTATACACTGGCGACACACTTTATTCGAGCTGGGCTAGTCCCACGAATTCGGGTATACCCGGGTGTATTGAGGTTTGTGACTGTTTTCTGCCCGAGTGCATTGAGGTATTTTCCAAGCAGGGATTGAAGCATTTTATTCCCGCTGGCTGCAATACTGCACAGTATATATATATATACTGCATTACAATTCATGAATTTATGCCATCTGGTAGACACGCGAAGCATTGCAGCCTATTAAATCCTAATCATTATCATTTAACAGATCAGCCGCCCGTCAGCCAGGTATGAACCCAGGCTGGGAAGGCAAACACAACGAGGCTTGTCAGAGGTGAGGAGCGGCGCATTCCAGGTATCTGCCAGGTACATACTGGGTATTTGCTCGAATAAAGTGTGTCGGTGCAGTATATATACCCTTATACACCATTTTAATAAAAAATATCACAAAATTCTTCTAAGTCCCTCGGGAAGAGTGAAAGACGCGCACGTTCATTTTCAGATCTCCTAGACCTTCCTATAAGAAGTTAGCCAAAAAGTAGCTTCGAAAAACGCTTAGGTTAAGTTTCAGAGTTGCTTCTAATGTACCAAAGCTGGACTTAGACATAATTTCACTCTCACAACATTATGGCTGGTTGGAGACAGTCCGAACCACAAGTACCGGGTCCATGGTTCTGGCCGTATACTGGGGGGACGGGGACGACTCCCATTAACCCCTGACTATACCGGGGATACGCTTATCACAGTGCCTTTCTGGTCTGTGCTGAAGCAGGGCATTCTGGCAGCCAAGTGGCTTGACATTTATTAGTGAGCCTGGTAACCCCCTCTCGGAACCACAGACTTAGAAATCGCCAGCTCATATACAGTGCATAAAATATATTTATATATATATACCCTTATACACCATTTTAATAAAAAATATCACAAAATTCTACTAAGTCCCTCGGGAAGAGAGAAAGACGCGCACGTTCATTTGCAGAGCTCCTAGACCTTCCTATAAGAAGTTAGCCAAAAAGTAGCTTCGAAAAACGCTTAGGTTAAGTTTCAGAGTTGCTTCTAATGTACCAAAGCTGGACTTAGACATAATTTCACTCTCACAACATTATGGCTGGTTGGAGACAGTCCGAACCACAAGTACCGGGTCCATGGTTCTGGCCGTATACTGGGAGGACGGGGACGACTCTCATTAACCCCTGACTATACCGGGGATACGCTTATCACAATGCCTTTCTGGTCTGTGCTGAAGCAGGGCATTCTGGCAGCCAAGTGGCTTGACATTTATTAGTGAGCCTGGTTACCCCCTCTCGGAACCACAGACTTAGAAATCGCCAGCTCATATACAGTGCATAAAATATATTTATATAATATATTTATATATATACCCTTATACACCATTTTAATAAAAAATATCACAAAATTCTTCTAAGTCCCTCGGGAAGAGTGAAAGACGCGACGTTCATTTTCAGAGCTCCTAGACCTTCCTATAAGAAGTTAGCCAAAAAGTAGCTTCGAAAAACGCTTAGGTTAAGTTTCAGAGTTGCTTCTAATGTACCAAAGCTGGACTTAGACATAATTTCACTCTCACAACATTATGGCTGGTTGGAGACAGTCCGAACCACAAGTACCGGGTCCATGGTTCTGGCCGTATACTGGGGGGACGGGGACGACTCCCATTAACCCCTGACTATACCGGGGATACGCTTATCACAGTGCCTTTCTGGTCTGTGCTGAAGCAGGGCATTCTGGCAGCCAAGTGGCTTGACATTTATTAGTGAGCCTGGTTACCCCCTCTCGGAACCACAGACTTAGAAATCGCCAGCTCATATACAGTGCATAAAATATATTTATATATATATACCCTTATACACCATTTTAATAAAAAATATCACAAAATTCTTCTAAGTCCCTCGGGAAGAGTGAAAGACGCGCACGTTCATTTTCAGAGCTCCTAGACCTTCCTATAAGAAGTTAGCCAAAAAGTAGCTTCGAAAAACGCTTAGGTTAAGTTTCAGAGTTGCTTCTAATGTACCAAAGCTGGACTTAGACATAATTTCACTCTCACAACATTATGGCTGGTTGGAGACAGTCCGAACCACAAGTACCGGGTCCATGGTTCTGGCCGTATACTGGGGGGATGGGGACGACTCCCATTAACCCCTGACTATACCGGGGATACGCTTATCACAATGCCTTTCTGGTCTGTGCTGAAGCAGGGCATTCTGGCAGCCAAGTGGCTTGACCTTTATTAGTGAGCCTGGTTACCCCCTCTCGGAACCACAGACTTAGAAATCGCCAGCTCATATACAGTGCATAAAATATATTTATATATATACCCTTATACACCATTTTAATAAAAAATATCACAAAATTCTTCTAAGTCCCTCGAGAAGAGTGAAAGACGCGCACGTTCATTTTCAGATCTCCTAGACCTTCCTATAAGAAGTTAGCCAAAAAGTAGCTTCGAAAAACGCTTAGGTTAAGTTTCAGAGTTGCTTCTAATGTACCAAAGCTGGACTTAGACATAATTTCACTCTCACAACATTATGGCTGGTTGGAGACAGTCCGAACCACAAGTACCGGGTCCATGGTTCTGGCCGTATACTGGGGGGACGGGGACGACTCCCATTAACCCCTAACTATACCGGGGATACGCTTATCACAGTGCCTTTCTGGTCTGTGCTTAAGCAGGGCATTCTGGCAGCCAAGTGGCTTGACATTTATTAGTGAGCCTGGTTACCCCCTCTCGGAACCACAGACTTAGAAATCGCCAGCTCATATACAGTGCATAAAATATATTTATATATATATACCCTTATACACCATTTTAATAAAAAATATCACAAAATTCTACTAAGTCCCTCGGGAAGAGAGAAAGACGCGCACGTTCATTTTCAGATCTCCTAGACCTTCCTATAAGAAGTTAGCCAAAAAGTAGCTTCGAAAAACGCTTAGGTTAAGTTTCAGAGTTGCTTCTAATGTACCAAAGCTGGACTTAGACATAATTTCACTCTCACAACATTATGGCTGGTTGGAGACAGTCCGAACCACAAGTACCGGGTCCATGGTTCTGGCCGTATACTGGGAGGACGGGGACGACTCTCATTAACCCCTGACTATACCGGGGATACGCTTATCACAATGCCTTTCTGGTCTGTGCTGAAGCAGGGCATTCTGGCAGCCAAGTGGCTTGACATTTATTAGTGAGCCTGGTTACCCCCTCTCGGAACCACAGACTTAGAAATCGCCAGCTCATATACAGTGCATAAAATATATTTATATATATATATATACCCTTATACACCATTTTAATAAAAAATATCACAAAATTCTTCTAAGTCCCTCGGGAAGATTGAAAGACGCGCACGTTCATTTTCAGAGCTCCTAGACCTTCCTATAAGAAGTTAGCCAAAAAGTAGCTTCGAAAAACGCTTAGGTTAAGTTTCAGAGTTGCTTCTAATGTACCAAAGCTGGACTTAGACATAATTTCACTCTCACAACATTATGGCTGGTTGGAGAGAGTCCGAACCACAAGTACCGGGTCCATGGTTCTGGGCGTATACTGGGGGGACGGGGACGACTCCCATTAACCCCTGACTATACCGGGGATACGCTTATCACAATGCATTTCTGGTCTGTGCAGAAGCAGAGCATTCTGGCAGCCAAGTGGCTTGACCTTTAATATTGAGCCTGGTTACCCCGTCTCGGAACCACAGACTTAGAAATCGCCAGTTCATATACAGTGCATAAAATATATTTATATAATATATTTATATATATACCCTTATACACCATTTTAATAAAAAATATCACAAAATTCTTCTAAGTCCCTCGGGAAGAGTGAAAGACGCGCACGTTCATTTTCAGAGGTCCTAGACCTTCCTATAAGAAGTTAGCCAAAAAGTAGCTTCGAAAAACGCTTAGGTTAAGTTTCAGAGTTGCTTCTAATGTACCAAAGCTGGACTTAGACATAATTTCACTCTCACAACATTATGGCTGGTTGGAGACAGTCCGAACCACAAGTACCGGGTCCATGGTTCTGGCCGTATACTGGGGGGACGGGGACGACTCCCATTAACCCCTGACTATACCGGGGATACGCTTATCACAATGCCTTTCTGGTCTGTGCTGAAGCAGGGCATTCTGGCAGCCAAGTGGCTTGACCTTTATTAGTGAGCCTGGTTACCCCCTCTCGGAACCACAGACTTAGAAATCGCCAGCTCATATACAGTGCATAAAATATATTTATATATACCCTTATACACCATTTTAATAAAAAATATCACAAAATTCTTCTAAGTCCCTCGAGAAGAGTGAAAGACGCGCACGTTCATTTTCAGATCTCCTAGACCTTCCTATAAGAAGTTAGCCAAAAAGTAGCTTCGAAAAACGCTTAGGTTAAGTTTCAGAGTTGCTTCTAATGTACCAAAGCTGGACTTAGACATAATTTCACTCTCACAACATTATGGCTGGTTGGAGACAGTCCGAACCACAAGTACCGGGTCCATGGTTCTGGCCGTATACTGGGGGGATGGGGACGACTCCCATTAACCCCTGACTATACCGGGGATACGCTTATCACAATGCCTTTCTGGTCTGTGCTGAAGCAGGGCATTCTGGCAGCCAAGTGGCTTGACCTTTATTAGTGAGCCTGGTTACCCCCTCTCGGAACCACAGACTTAGAAATCGCCAGCTCATATACAGTGCATAAAATATATTTATATATATACCCTTATACACCATTTTAATAAAAAATATCACAAAATTCTTCTAAGTCCCTCGAGAAGAGTGAAAGACGCGCACGTTCATTTTCAGATCTCCTAGACCTTCCTATAAGAAGTTAGCCAAAAAGTAGCTTCGAAAAACGCTTAGGTTAAGTTTCAGAGTTGCTTCTAATGTACCAAAGCTGGACTTAGACATAATTTCACTCTCACAACATTATGGCTGGTTGGAGACAGTCCGAACCACAAGTACCGGGTCCATGGTTCTGGCCGTATACTGGGGGGATGGGGACGACTCCCATTAACCCCTGACTATACCGGGGATACGCTTATCACAATGCCTTTCTGGTCTGTGCTGAAGCAGGGCATTCTGGCAGCCAAGTGGCTTGACCTTTATTAGTGAGCCTGGTTACCCCCTCTCGGAACCACAGACTTAGAAATCGCCAGCTCATATACAGTGCATAAAATATATTTATATATATACCCTTATACACCATTTTAATAAAAAATATCACAAAATTCTTCTAAGTCCCTCGAGAAGAGTGAAAGACGCGCACGTTCATTTTCAGATCTCCTAGACCTTCCTATAAGAAGTTAGCCAAAAAGTAGCTTCGAAAAACGCTTAGGTTAAGTTTCAGAGTTGCTTCTAATGTACCAAAGCTGGACTTAGACATAATTTCACTCTCACAACATTATGGCTGGTTGGAGACAGTCCGAACCACAAGTACCGGGTCCATGGTTCTGGCCGTATACTGGGGGGACGGGGACGACTCCCATTAACCCCTAACTATACCGGGGATACGCTTATCACAGTGCCTTTCTGGTCTGTGCTTAAGCAGGGCATTCTGGCAGCCAAGTGGCTTGACATTTATTAGTGAGCCTGGTTACCCCCTCTCGGAACCACAGACTTAGAAATCGCCAGCTCATATACAGTGCATAAAATATATTTATATATATATACCCTTATACACCATTTTAATAAAAAATATCACAAAATTCTACTAAGTCCCTCGGGAAGAGAGAAAGACGCGCACGTTCATTTTCAGATCTCCTAGACCTTCCTATAAGAAGTTAGCCAAAAAGTAGCTTCGAAAAACGCTTAGGTTAAGTTTCAGAGTTGCTTCTAATGTACCAAAGCTGGACTTAGACATAATTTCACTCTCACAACATTATGGCTGGTTGGAGACAGTCCGAACCACAAGTACCGGGTCCATGGTTCTGGCCGTATACTGGGAGGACGGGGACGACTCTCATTAACCCCTGACTATACCGGGGATACGCTTATCACAATGCCTTTCTGGTCTGTGCTGAAGCAGGGCATTCTGGCAGCCAAGTGGCTTGACATTTATTAGTGAGCCTGGTTACCCCCTCTCGGAACCACAGACTTAGAAATCGCCAGCTCATATACAGTGCATAAAATATATTTATATATATATACCCTTATACACCATTTTAATAAAAAATATCACAAAATTCTACTAAGTCCCTCGGGAAGAGAGAAAGACGCGCACGTTCATTTTCAGATCTCCTAGACCTTCCTATAAGAAGTTAGCCAAAAAGTAGCTTCGAAAAACGCTTAGGTTAAGTTTCAGAGTTGCTTCTAATGTACCAAAGCTGGACTTAGACATAATTTCACTCTCACAACATTATGGCTGGTTGGAGACAGTCCGAACCACAAGTACCGGGTCCATGGTTCTGGCCGTATACTGGGAGGACGGGGACGACTCTCATTAACCCCTGACTATACCGGGGATACGCTTATCACAATGCCTTTCTGGTCTGTGCTGAAGCAGGGCATTCTGGCAGCCAAGTGGCTTGACATTTATTAGTGAGCCTGGTTACCCCCTCTCGGAACCACAGACTTAGAAATCGCCAGCTCATATACAGTGCATAAAATATATTTATATATATATATATACCCTTATACACCATTTTAATAAAAAATATCACAAAATTCTTCTAAGTCCCTCGGGAAGATTGAAAGACGCGCACGTTCATTTTCAGAGCTCCTAGACCTTCCTATAAGAAGTTAGCCAAAAAGTAGCTTCGAAAAACGCTTAGGTTAAGTTTCAGAGTTGCTTCTAATGTACCAAAGCTGGACTTAGACATAATTTCACTCTCACAACATTATGGCTGGTTGGAGAGAGTCCGAACCACAAGTACCGGGTCCATGGTTCTGGGCGTATACTGGGGGGACGGGGACGACTCCCATTAACCCCTGACTATACCGGGGATACGCTTATCACAATGCATTTCTGGTCTGTGCAGAAGCAGAGCATTCTGGCAGCCAAGTGGCTTGACCTTTAATATTGAGCCTGGTTACCCCGTCTCGGAACCACAGACTTAGAAATCGCCAGTTCATATACAGTGCATAAAATATATTTATATAATATATTTATATATATACCCTTATACACCATTTTAATAAAAAATATCACAAAATTCTTCTAAGTCCCTCGGGAAGAGAGAAAGACGCGCACGTTCATTTTCAGATCTCCTAGACCTTCCTATAAGAAGTTAGCCAAAAAGTAGCTTCGAAAAACGCTTAGGTTAAGTTTCAGAGTTGCTTCTAATGTACCAAAGCTGGACTTAGACATAATTTCACTCTCACAACATTATGGCTGGTTGGAGACAGTCCGAACCACAAGTACCGGGTCCATGGTTCTGGCCGTATACTGGGGGGACGGGGACGACTCCCATTAACCCCTGACTATACCGGGGATACGCTTATCACAATGCCTTTCTGGTCTGTGCTGAAGCAGGGCATTCTGGCAGCCAAGTGGCTTGACCTTTATTAGTGAGCCTGGTTACCCCCTCTCGGAACCACAGACTTAGAAATCGCCAGCTCATATACAGTGCATAAAATATATTTATATATACCCTTATACACCATTTTAATAAAAAATATCACAAAATTCTTCTAAGTCCCTCGAGAAGAGTGAAAGACGCGCACGTTCATTTTCAGATCTCCTAGACCTTCCTATAAGAAGTTAGGCAAAAAGTAGCTTCGAAAAACGCTTAGGTTAAGTTTCAGAGTTGCTTCTAATGTACCAAAGCTGGACTTAGACATAATTTCACTCTCACAACATTATGGCTGGTTGGAGACAGTCCGAACCACAAGTACCGGGTCCATGGTTCTGGCCGTATACTGGGGGGACGGGGACGACTCCCATTAACCCCTGACTATACCGGGGATACGCTTATCACAGTGCCTTTCTGGTCTGTGCTGAAGCAGGGCATTCTGGCAGCCAAGTGGCTTGACATTTATTAGTGAGCCTGGTTACCCCCTCTCGGAACCACAGACTTAGAAATCGCCAGCTCATATACAGTGCATAAAATATATTTATATATATATACCCTTATACACCATTTTAATAAAAAATATCACAAAATTCTACTAAGTCCCTCGGGAATAGAGAAAGACGCGCACGTTCATTTACAGAGCTCCTAGACCTTCCTATAAGAAGTTAGCCAAAAAGTAGCTTCGAAAAACGCTTAGGTTAAGTTTCAGAGTTGCTTCTAATGTACCAAAGCTGGACTTAGACATAATTTCACTCTCACAACATTATGGCTGGTTGGAGACAGTCCGAACCACAAGTACCGGGTCCATGGTTCTGGCCGTATACTGGGAGGACGGGGACGACTCTCATTAACCCCTGACTATACCGGGGATACGCTTATCACAATGCCTTTCTGGTCTGTGCTGAAGCAGGGCATTCTGGCAGCCAAGTGGCTTGACATTTATTAGTGAGCCTGGTTACCCCCTCTCGGAACCACAGACTTAGAAATCGCCAGCTCATATACAGTGCATAAAATATATTTATATATATATATATATACCCTTATACACCATTTTAATAAAAAATATCACAAAATTCTTCTAAGTCCCTCGGGAAGATTGAAAGACGCGCACGTTCATTTTCAGAGCTCCTAGACCTTCCTATAAGAAGTTAGCCAAAAAGTAGCTTCGAAAAACGCTTAGGTTAAGTTTCAGAGTTGCTTCTAATGTACCAAAGCTGGACTTAGACATAATTTCACTCTCACAACATTATGGCTGGTTGGAGAGAGTCCGAACCACAAGTACCGGGTCCATGGTTCTGGGCGTATACTGGGGGGACGGGGACGACTCCCATTAACCCCTGACTATACCGGGGATACGCTTATCACAATGCATTTCTGGTCTGTGCAGAAGCAGAGCATTCTGGCAGCCAAGTGGCTTGACCTTTAATATTGAGCCTGGTTACCCCGTCTCGGAACCACAGACTTAGAAATCGCCAGTTCATATACAGTGCATAAAATATATTTATATAATATATTTATATATATACCCTTATACACCATTTTAATAAAAAATATCACAAAATTCTTCTAAGTCCCTCGGGAAGAGTGAAAGACGCGTTCGTTCATTTTCAGAGCTCCTAGACCTTCCTATAAGAAGTTAGCCAAAAAGTAGCTTCGAAAAACGCTTAGGTTAAGTTTCAGAGTTGCTTCTAATGTACCAAAGCTGGACTTAGACATAATTTCACTCTCACAACATTATGGCTGGTTGGAGACATTCCGAACCACAAGTACCGGGTCCATGGTTCTGGCCGTATACTGGGGGGACGGGGACGACTCCCATTAACCCCTGACTATGCCGGGGATACGCTTATCACAATGCCTTTCTGGTCTGTGCTGAAGCAGGGCATTCTGGCAGCCAAGTGGCTTGACCTTTATTAGTGAGCCTGGTTACCCCCTCTCGGAACCACAGACTTAGAAATCGCCAGCTCATATACAGTGCATAAAATATATTTATATATATACCCTTATACACCATTTTAATAAAAAATATCACAAAATTCTTCTAAGTCCCTCGGGAAGAGTGAAAGACGCGCACATTCATTTTCAGATCTCCTAGACCTTCCTATAAGAAGTTAGCCAAAAAGTAGCTTCGAAAAACGCTTAGGTTAAGTTTCAGAGTTGCTTCTAATGTACCAAAGCTGGATTTAGACATAATTTCACTCTCACAACATTATGGCTGGTTGGAGACAGTCCGAACCACAAGTACCGGGTCCATGGTTCTGGCCGTATACTGGGGGGACGGGGACGACTCCCATTAACCCCTGACTATACCGGGGATACGCTTATCACAGTGCCTTTCTGGTCTGTGCTGAAGCAGGGCATTCTGGCAGCCAAGTGGCTTGACATTTATTAGTGAGCCTGGTTACCCCCTCTCGGAACCACAGACTTAGAAATCGCCAGCTCATATACAGTGCATAAAATATATTTATATATATATACCCTTATACACCATTTTAATAAAAAATATCACAAAATTCTACTAAGTCCCTCGGGAAGAGAGAAAGACGCGCACGTTCATTTACAGAGCTCCTAGACCTTCCTATAAGAAGTTAGCCAAAAAGTAGCTTCGAAAAACGCTTAGGTTAAGTTTCAGAGTTGCTTCTAATGTACCAAAGCTGGACTTAGACATAATTTCACTCTCACAACATTATGGCTGGTTGGAGACAGTCCGAACCACAAGTACCGGGTCCATGGTTCTGGCCCTATACTGGGGGGACGGGGACGACTCCCATTAACCCCTGACTATACCGGGGATACGCTTATCACAATGCCTTTCTGGTCTGTGCTGAAGCAGGGCATTCTGGCAGCCAAGTGCTTGACCTTTATTAGTGAGCCTGGTTACCCCCTCTCGGAACCACAGACTTAGAAATCGCCAGCTCATATACAGTGCATAAAATATATTTATATAATATATTTATATATATACCCTTATACACCATTTTAATAAAAAATATCACAAAATTCTTCTAAGTCCCTCGGGAAGAGTGAGAGACGCGCACGTTCATTTTCAGAGCTCCTAGACCTTCCTATAAGAAGTTAGCCAAAAAGTAGCTTCGAAAAACGCTTAGGTTAAGTTTCAGAGTTGCTTCTAATGTACCAAAGCTGGACTTAGACATAATTTCACTCTCACAACATTATGGCTGGTTGGAGACAGTCCGAACCACAAGTACCGGGTCCATGGTTCTGGCCGTATACTGGGGGGTCGGGGACGACTCCCATTAACCCCTGACTATACCGGGGATACGCTTATCACAGTGCCTTTCTGGTCTGTGCTGAAGCAGGGCATTTTGGCAGCCAAGTGGCTTGACCTTTATTAGTGAGCCTGGTTACCCCCTCTCGGAACCACAGACTTAGAAATCGCCAGCTCATATACAGTGCATAAAATATATTTATATATATACCCTTATACACCATTTTAATAAAAAATATCACAAAATTCTTCTAAGTCCCTCGGGAAGAGTGAAAGACGCGCACGTTCATTTTCAGATCTCCTAGACCTTCCTATAAGAAGTTAGCCAAAAAGTAGCTTCGAAAAACGCTTAGGTTAAGTTTCAGAGTTGCTTCTAATGTACCAAAGCTGGACTTAGACATAATTTCATTCTCACAACATTATGGCTGGTTGGAGAGAGTCCGAACCACAAGTACCGGGTCCATGGTTCTGGCCGTATACTGGGAGACGGGGACGACTCCCATTAACCCCTGACTATACCGGGGATACGCTTATCACAATGCCTTTCTGGTCTGTGCTGAAGCAGGGCATTCTGGCAGCCAAGTGGCTTGACATTTATTAGTGAGCCTGGTTACCCCCTCTCGGAACCACAGACTTAGAAATCGCCAGCTCATATACAGTGCATAAAATATATTTATATATATATACCCTTATACACCATTTTAATAAAAAATATCACAAAATTCTACTAAGTCCCTCGGGAAGAGAGAAAGACGCGCACGTTCATTTACAGAGCTCCTAGACCTTCCTATAAGAAGTTAGCCAAAAAGTAGCTTCGAAAAACGCTTAGGTTAAGTTTCAGAGTTGCTTCTAATGTACCAAAGCTGGACTTAGACATAATTTCACTCTCACAACATTATGGCTGGTTGGAGACAGTCCGAACCACAAGTACCGGGTCCATGGTTCTGGCCCTATACTGGGGGGACGGGGACGACTCCCATTAACCCCTGACTATACCGGGGATACGCTTATCACAATGCCTTTCTGGTCTGTGCTGAAGCAGGGCATTCTGGCAGCCAAGTGCTTGACCTTTATTAGTGAGCCTGGTTACCCCCTCTCGGAACCACAGACTTAGAAATCGCCAGCTCATATACAGTGCATAAAATATATTTATATAATATATTTATATATATACCCTTATACACCATTTTAATAAAAAATATCACAAAATTCTTCTAAGTCCCTCGGGAAGAGTGAGAGACGCGCACGTTCATTTTCAGAGCTCCTAGACCTTCCTATAAGAAGTTAGCCAAAAAGTAGCTTCGAAAAACGCTTAGGTTAAGTTTCAGAGTTGCTTCTAATGTACCAAAGCTGGACTTAGACATAATTTCACTCTCACAACATTATGGCTGGTTGGAGACAGTCCGAACCACAAGTACCGGGTCCATGGTTCTGGCCGTATACTGGGGGGTCGGGGACGACTCCCATTAACCCCTGACTATACCGGGGATACGCTTATCACAGTGCCTTTCTGGTCTGTGCTGAAGCAGGGCATTTTGGCAGCCAAGTGGCTTGACCTTTATTAGTGAGCCTGGTTACCCCCTCTCGGAACCACAGACTTAGAAATCGCCAGCTCATATACAGTGCATAAAATATATTTATATATATACCCTTATACACCATTTTAATAAAAAATATCACAAAATTCTTCTAAGTCCCTCGGGAAGAGTGAAAGACGCGCACGTTCATTTTCAGATCTCCTAGACCTTCCTATAAGAAGTTAGCCAAAAAGTAGCTTCGAAAAACGCTTAGGTTAAGTTTCAGAGTTGCTTCTAATGTACCAAAGCTGGACTTAGACATAATTTCATTCTCACAACATTATGGCTGGTTGGAGAGAGTCCGAACCACAAGTACCGGGTCCATGGTTCTGGCCGTATACTGGGAGACGGGGACGACTCCCATTAACCCCTGACTATACCGGGGATACGCTTATCACAATGCCTTTCTGGTCTGTGCTGAAGCAGGGCATTCTGGCAGCCAAGTGGCTTGACATTTATTAGTGAGCCTGGTTACCCCCTCTCGGAACCACAGACTTAGAAATCGCCAGCTCATATACAGTGCATAAAATATATGTATATATATATATACCCTTATACACCATTTTAATAAAAAATATCACAAAATTCTTCTAAGTCCCTCGGGAAGATTGAAAGACGCGCACGTTCATTTTCAGAGCTCCTAGACCTTCCTATAAGAAGTTAGCCAAAAAGTAGCTTCGAAAAACGCTTAGGTTAAGTTTCAGAGTTGCTTCTAATGTACCAAAGCTGGACTTAGACATAATTTCACTCTCACAACATTATGGCTGTTTGGAGAGAGTCCGAACCACAAGTACCGGGTCCATGGTTCTGGGCGTATACTGGGGGGACGGGGACGACTCCCATTAACCCCTGACTATATCGGGGATACGCTTATCACAATGCATTTCTGGTCTGTGCAGAAGCAGAGCATTCTGGCAGCCAAGTGGCTTGACCTTTATTATTGAGCCTGGTTACCCCGTCTCGGAACCACAGACTTAGAAATCGCCAGCTCATATACAGTGCATAAAATATATTTATATAATATATTTATATATATACCCTTATACACCATTTTAATAAAAAATATCACAAAATTCTTCTAAGTCCCTCGGGAAGAGTGAAAGACGCGCACGTTCATTTTCAGAGCTCCTAGACCTTCCTATAAGAAGTTAGCCAAAAAGTAGCTTCGAAAAACGCTTAGGTTAAGTTTCAGAGTTGCTTCTAATGTACCAAAGCTGGACTTAGACATAATTTCACTCTCACAACATTATGGCTGGTTGGAGACAGTCCGAACCACAAGTACCGGGTCCATGGTTCTGGCCCTATACTGGGGGGACGGGGACGACTCCCATTAACCCCTGACTATACCGGGGATACGCTTATCACAATGCCTTTCTGGTCTGTGCTGAAGCAGGGCATTCTGGCAGCCAAGTGCTTGACCTTTATTAGTGAGCCTGGTTACCCCCTCTCGGAACCACAGACTTAGAAATCGCCAGCTCATATACAGTGCATAAAATATATTTATATAATATATTTATATATATACCCTTATACACCATTTTAATAAAAAATATCACAAAATTCTTCTAAGTCCCTCGGGAAGAGTGAGAGACGCGCACGTTCATTTTCAGAGCTCCTAGACCTTCCTATAAGAAGTTAGCCAAAAAGTAGCTTCGAAAAACGCTTAGGTTAAGTTTCAGAGTTGCTTCTAATGTACCAAAGCTGGACTTAGACATAATTTCACTCTCACAACATTATGGCTGGTTGGAGACAGTCCGAACCACAAGTACCGGGTCCATGGTTCTGGCCGTATACTGGGGGGTCGGGGACGACTCCCATTAACCCCTGACTATACCGGGGATACGCTTATCACAGTGCCTTTCTGGTCTGTGCTGAAGCAGGGCATTTTGGCAGCCAAGTGGCTTGACCTTTATTAGTGAGCCTGGTTACCCCCTCTCGGAACCACAGACTTAGAAATCGCCAGCTCATATACAGTGCATAAAATATATTTATATATATACCCTTATACACCATTTTAATAAAAAATATCACAAAATTCTTCTAAGTCCCTCGGGAAGAGTGAAAGACGCGCACGTTCATTTTCAGATCTCCTAGACCTTCCTATAAGAAGTTAGCCAAAAAGTAGCTTCGAAAAACGCTTAGGTTAAGTTTCAGAGTTGCTTCTAATGTACCAAAGCTGGACTTAGACATAATTTCACTCTCACAACATTATGGCTGGTTGGAGAGAGTCCGAACCACAAGTACCGGGTCCATGGTTCTGGCCGTATACTGGGAGACGGGGACGACTCCCATTAACCCCTGACTATACCGGGGATACGCTTATCACAATGCCTTTCTGGTCTGTGCTGAAGCAGGGCATTCTGGCAGCCAAGTGGCTTGACATTTATTAGTGAGCCTGGTTACCCCCTCTCGGAACCACAGACTTAGAAATCGCCAGCTCATATACAGTGCATAAAATATATGTATATATATATATACCCTTATACACCATTTTAATAAAAAATATCACAAAATTCTTCTAAGTCCCTCGGGAAGATTGAAAGACGCGCACGTTCATTTTCAGAGCTCCTAGACCTTCCTATAAGAAGTTAGCCAAAAAGTAGCTTCGAAAAACGCTTAGGTTAAGTTTCAGAGTTGCTTCTAATGTACCAAAGCTGGACTTAGACATAATTTCACTCTCACAACATTATGGCTGTTTGGAGAGAGTCCGAACCACAAGTACCGGGTCCATGGTTCTGGGCGTATACTGGGGGGACGGGGACGACTCCCATTAACCCCTGACTATATCGGGGATACGCTTATCACAATGCCTTTCTGGTCTGTGCTGAAGCAGGGCATTCTGGCAGCCAAGTGCTTGACCTTTATTAGTGAGCCTGGTTACCCCCTCTCGGAACCACAGACTTAGAAATCGCCAGCTCATATACAGTGCATAAAATATATTTATATAATATATTTATATATATACCCTTATACACCATTTTAATAAAAAATATCACAAAATTCTTCTAAGTCCCTCGGGAAGAGTGAGAGACGCGCACGTTCATTTTCAGAGCTCCTAGACCTTCCTATAAGAAGTTAGCCAAAAAGTAGCTTCGAAAAACGCTTAGGTTAAGTTTCAGAGTTGCTTCTAATGTACCAAAGCTGGACTTAGACATAATTTCACTCTCACAACATTATGGCTGGTTGGAGACAGTCCGAACCACAAGTACCGGGTCCATGGTTCTGGCCGTATACTGGGGGGTCGGGGACGACTCCCATTAACCCCTGACTATACCGGGGATACGCTTATCACAGTGCCTTTCTGGTCTGTGCTGAAGCAGGGCATTTTGGCAGCCAAGTGGCTTGACCTTTATTAGTGAGCCTGGTTACCCCCTCTCGGAACCACAGACTTAGAAATCGCCAGCTCATCTACAGTGCATAAAATATATTTATATATATACCCTTATACACCATTTTAATAAAAAATATCACAAAATTCTTCTAAGTCCCTCGGGAAGAGTGAAAGACGCGCACGTTCATTTTCAGATCTCCTAGACCTTCCTATAAGAAGTTAGCCAAAAAGTAGCTTCGAAAAACGCTTAGGTTAAGTTTCAGAGTTGCTTCTAATGTACCAAAGCTGGACTTAGACATAATTTCACTCTCACAACATTATGGCTGGTTGGAGAGAGTCCGAACCACAAGTACCGGGTCCATGGTTCTGGCCGTATACTGGGAGACGGGGACGACTCCCATTAACCCCTGACTATACCGGGGATACGCTTATCACAATGCCTTTCTGGTCTGTGCTGAAGCAGGGCATTCTGGCAGCCAAGTGGCTTGACATTTATTAGTGAGCCTGGTTACCCCCTCTCGGAACCACAGACTTAGAAATCGCCAGCTCATATACAGTGCATAAAATATATGTATATATATATATACCCTTATACACCATTTTAATAAAAAATATCACAAAATTCTTCTAAGTCCCTCGGGAAGATTGAAAGACGCGCACGTTCATTTACAGAGCTCCTAGACCTTCCTATAAGAAGTTAGCCAAAAAGTAGCTTCGAAAAACGCTTAGGTTAAGTTTCAGAGTTGTTCTAATGTACCAAAGCTGGACTTAGACATAATTTCACTCTCACAACATTATGGCTGGTTGGAGACAGTCCGAACCACAAGTACCGGGTCCATGGTTCTGGCCCTATACTGGGGGGACGGGGACGACTCCCATTAACCCCTGACTATACCGGGGATACGCTTATCACAATGCCTTTCTGGTCTGTGCTGAAGCAGGGCATTCTGGCAGCCAAGTGGCTTGACCTTTATTAGTGAGCCTGGTTAACCCCTCTCGGAACCACAGACTTAGAAATCGCCAGCTCATATACAGTGCATAAAATATATTTATATAATATATTTATATATATACCCTTATACACCATTTTAATAAAAAATATCACAAAATTCTTCTAAGTCCCTCGGGAAGAGTGAAAGACGCGCACGTTCATTTTCAGAGCTCCTAGACCTTCCTATAAGAAGTTAGCCAAAAAGTAGCTTCGAAAAACGCTTAGGTTAAGTTTCAGAGTTGCTTCTAATGTACCAAAGCTGGACTTAGACATAATTTCACTCTCACAACATTATGGCTGGTTGGAGACAGTCCGAACCACAAGTACCGGGTCCATGGTTCTGGCCGTATACTGGGAGACGGGGACGACTCCCATTAACCCCTGACTATACCGGGGATACGCTTATCACAATGCCTTTCTGGTCTGTGCTGAAGCAGGGCATTCTGGCAGCCAAGTGGCTTGACATTTATTAGTGAGCCTGGTTACCCCCTCTCGGAACCACAGACTTAGAAATCGCCAGCTCATATACAGTGCATAAAATATATGTATATATATATATACCCTTATACACCATTTTAATAAAAAATATCACAAAATTCTTCTAAGTCCCTCGGGAAGATTGAAAGACGCGCACGTTCATTTTCAGAGCTCCTAGACCTTCCTATAAGAAGTTAGCCAAAAAGTAGCTTCGAAAAACGCTTAGGTTAAGTTTCAGAGTTGCTTCTAATGTACCAAAGCTGGACTTAGACATAATTTCACTCTCACAACATTATGGCTGGTTGGAGAGAGTCCGAACCACAAGTACCGGGTCCATGGTTCTGGCCGTATACTGGGAGACGGGGACGACTCCCATTAACCCCTGACTATACCGGGGATACGCTTATCACAATGCCTTTCTGGTCTGTGCTGAAGCAGGGCATTCTGGCAGCCAAGTGGCTTGACATTTATTAGTGAGCCTGGTTACCCCCTCTCGGAACCACAGACTTAGAAATCGCCAGCTCATATACAGTGCATAAAATATATGTATATATATATATACCCTTATACACCATTTTAATAAAAAATATCACAAAATTCTTCTAAGTCCCTCGGGAAGATTGAAAGACGCGCACGTTCATTTACAGAGCTCCTAGACCTTCCTATAAGAAGTTAGCCAAAAAGTAGCTTCGAAAAACGCTTAGGTTAAGTTTCAGAGTTGTTCTAATGTACCAAAGCTGGACTTAGACATAATTTCACTCTCACAACATTATGGCTGGTTGGAGACAGTCCGAACCACAAGTACCGGGTCCATGGTTCTGGCCCTATACTGGGGGGACGGGGACGACTCCCATTAACCCCTGACTATACCGGGGATACGCTTATCACAATGCCTTTCTGGTCTGTGCTGAAGCAGGGCATTCTGGCAGCCAAGTGGCTTGACCTTTATTAGTGAGCCTGGTTAACCCCTCTCGGAACCACAGACTTAGAAATCGCCAGCTCATATACAGTGCATAAAATATATTTATATAATATATTTATATATATACCCTTATACACCATTTTAATAAAAAATATCACAAAATTCTTCTAAGTCCCTCGGGAAGAGTGAAAGACGCGCACGTTCATTTTCAGAGCTCCTAGACCTTCCTATAAGAAGTTAGCCAAAAAGTAGCTTCGAAAAACGCTTAGGTTAAGTTTCAGAGTTGCTTCTAATGTACCAAAGCTGGACTTAGACATAATTTCACTCTCACAACATTATGGCTGGTTGGAGACATTCCGAACCACAAGTACCGGGTCCATGGTTCTGGCCGTATACTGGGGGGACGGGGACGACTCCCATTAACCCCTGACTATACCGGGGATACGCTTATCACAGTGCCTTTCTGGTCTGTGCTGAAGCAGGGCATTCTGGCAGCCAAGTGGCTTGACCTTTATTAGTGAGCCTGGTTACCCCCTCTCGGAACCACAGACTTAGAAATCGCCAGCTCATATACAGTGCATAAAATATATTTATATATATACCCTTATACACCATTTTAATAAAAAATATCACAAAATTCTTCTAAGTCCCTCGGGAAGAGTGAAAGACGCGCACGTTCATTTTCAGATCTCCTAGACCTTCCTATAATAAGTTAGCCAAAAAGTAGCTTCGAAAAACGCTTAGGTTAAGTTTCAGATTTGCTTCTAATGTACCAAAGCTGGACTTAGACATAATTTCACTCTCACAACATTATGGCTGGTTGGAGAGAGTCCGAACCACAAGTACCGGGTCCATGGTTCTGGCCGTATACTGGGAGGACGGGGACGACTCCCATTAACCCCTGACTATACCGGG
Source organism: Ascaphus truei (assembly GCF_040206685.1). Taxonomy (NCBI): domain Eukaryota; kingdom Metazoa; phylum Chordata; class Amphibia; order Anura; family Ascaphidae; genus Ascaphus; species Ascaphus truei. Next base: position 173,347,448 of record NC_134486.1, on the reverse strand, counting down.
GATACGCTTATCACAATGCCTTTCTGGTCTGTGCTGAAGCAGGGCATTCTGGCAGCCAAGTGGCTTGACATTTATTAGTGAGCCTGGTTACCCCCTCTCGGAACCACAGACTTAGAAATCGCCAGCTCATATACAGTGCATAAAATATATGTATATATATATATACCCTTATACACCATTTTAATAAAAAATATCACAAAATTCTTCTAAGTCCCGCGGGAAGATTGAAAGACGCGCACGTTCATTTTCAGAGCTCCTAGACCTTCCTATAAGAAGTTAGCCAAAAAGTAGCTTCGAAAAACGCTTAGTTTACGTTTCAGAGTTGCTTCTAATGTACCAAAGCTGGACTTAGACATAATTTCACTCTCACAACATTATGGCTGGTTGGAGAGAGTCCGAACCACAAGTACCGGGTCCATGGTTCTGGCCGTATACTGGGAGACGGGGACGACTCCCATTAACCCCTGACTATACCGGGGATACGCTTATCACAATGCCTTTCTGGTCTGTGCTGAAGCAGGGCATTCTGGCAGCCAAGTGGCTTGACATTTATTAGTGAGCCTGGTTACCCCCTCTCGGAACCACAGACTTAGAAATCGCCAGCTCATATACAGTGCATAAAATATATGTATATATATATATACCCTTATACACCATTTTAATAAAAAATATCACAAAATTCTTCTAAGTCCCTCGGGAAGATTGAAAGACGCGCACGTTCATTTACAGAGCTCCTAGACCTTCCTATAAGAAGTTAGCCAAAAAGTAGCTTCGAAAAACGCTTAGGTTAAGTTTCAGAGTTGTTCTAATGTACCAAAGCTGGACTTAGACATAATTTCACTCTCACAACATTATGGCTGGTTGGAGACAGTCCGAACCACAAGTACCGGGTCCATGGTTCTGGCCCTATACTGGGGGGACGGGGACGACTCCCATTAACCCCTGACTATACCGGGGATACGCTTATCACAATGCCTTTCTGGTCTGTGCTGAAGCAGGGCATTCTGGCAGCCAAGTGGCTTGACCTTTATTAGTGAGCCTGGTTAACCCCTCTCGGAACCACAGACTTAGAAATCGCCAGCTCATATACAGTGCATAAAATATATTTATATAATATATTTATATATATACCCTTATACACCATTTTAATAAAAAATATCACAAAATTCTTCTAAGTCCCTCGGGAAGAGTGAAAGACGCGCACGTTCATTTTCAGAGCTCCTAGACCTTCCTATAAGAAGTTAGCCAAAAAGTAGCTTCGAAAAACGCTTAGGTTAAGTTTCAGAGTTGCTTCTAATGTACCAAAGCTGGACTTAGACATAATTTCACTCTCACAACATTATGGCTGGTTGGAGACATTCCGAACCACAAGTACCGGGTCCATGGTTCTGGCCGTATACTGGGGGGACGGGGACGACTCCCATTAACCCCTGACTATACCGGGGATACGCTTATCACAGTGCCTTTCTGGTCTGTGCTGAAGCAGGGCATTCTGGCAGCCAAGTGGCTTGACCTTTATTAGTGAGCCTGGTTACCCCCTCTCGGAACCACAGACTTAGAAATCGCCAGCTCATATACAGTGCATAAAATATATTTATATATATACCCTTATACACCATTTTAATAAAAAATATCACAAAATTCTTCTAAGTCCCTCGGGAAGAGTGAAAGACGCGCACGTTCATTTTCAGATCTCCTAGACCTTCCTATAATAAGTTAGCCAAAAAGTAGCTTCGAAAAACGCTTAGGTTAAGTTTCAGATTTGCTTCTAATGTACCAAAGCTGAACTTAGACATAATTTCACTCTCACAACATTATGGCTGGTTGGAGAGAGTCCGAACCACAAGTACCGGGTCCATGGTTCTGGCCGTATACTGGGAGGACGGGGACGACTCCCATTAACCCCTGACTATACCGGGGATACGCTTATCACAATGCCTTTCTGGTCTGTGCTGAAGCAGGGCATTCTGGCAGCCAAGTGGCTTGACATTTATTAGTGAGCCTGGTTACCCCCTCTCGGAACCACAGACTTAGAAATCGCCAGCTCATATACAGTGCATAAAATATATGTATATATATATATACCCTTATACACCATTTTAATAAAAAATATCACAAAATTCTTCTAAGTCCCGCGGGAAGATTGAAAGACGCGCACGTTCATTTTCAGAGCTCCTAGACCTTCCTATAAGAAGTTAGCCAAAAAGTAGCTTCGAAAAACGCTTAGTTTACGTTTCAGAGTTGCTTCTAATGTACCAAAGCTGGACTTAGACATAATTTCACTCTCACAACATTATGGCTGGTTGGAGAGAGTCCGAACCACAAGTACCGGGTCCATGGTTCTGGGCGTATACTGGGGGGACGGGGACGACTCCCATTAACCCCTGACTATATCGGGCATACGCTTATCACAATGCATTTCTGGTCTGTGCAGAAGCAGAGCATTCTGGCAGCCAAGTGGCTTGACCTTTATTATTGAGCCTGGTTACCCCGTCTCGGAACCACAGACTTAGAAATCGCCAGCTCATATACAGTGCATAAAATATATTTATATAATATATTTATATATATACCCTTATACACATTTTAATAAAAAATATCACAAAATTCTTCTAAGTCCCTCGGGAAGAGTGAAAGACGCGCACGTTCATTTTCAGAGCTCCTAGACCTTCCTATAAGAAGTTAGCCAAAAAGTAGCTTCGAAAAACGCTTAGGTTAAGTTTCAGAGTTGCTTCTAATGTACCAAAGCTGGACTTAGACATTATTTCACTCTCACAACATTATGGCTGGTTGGAGAGAGTCCGAACCACAAGTACCGGGTCCATGGTTCTGGGCGTATACTGGGGGGACGGGGACGACTCCCATTAACCTATGACTATACCGGGGATACGCTTATCACAATGCATTTCTGGTCTGTGCAGAAGCAGAGCATTCTGGCAGCCAAGTGGCTTGACCTTTATTAGTGAGCCTGGTTACCCCCTCTCGGAACCACAGACTTAGAAATCGCCAGCTCATATACAGTGCATAAAATATATTTATATAATATATTTATATATATACCCTTATACACCATTTTAATAAAAAATATCACAAAATTCTTCTAAGTCCCTCGGGAAGAGTGAAAGACGCGCACGTTCATTGTCAGAGCTCCTAGACCTTCCTATAAGAAGTTAGCCAAAAAGTAGCTTCGAAAAACGCTTAGGTTAAGTTTCAGAGTTGCTTCTAATGTACCAAAGCTGGACTTAGACATAATTTCACTCTCACAACATTATGGCTGGTTGGAGAGAGTTCGAACCACAAGTACCGGGTCCATGGTTCTGGGCGTATACTGGGGGGACGGGGACGACTCCCATTAACCCCTGACTATACCGGGGATACGCTTATCACAATGCCTTTCTGGTCTGTGCTGAAGCAGGGCATTCTGGCAGCCAAGTGGCTTGACCTTTATTAGTGAGCCTGGTTACCCCCTCTCGGAACCACAGACTTAGAAATCGCCAGCTCATATACAGTGCATAAAATATATTTATATATATACCCTTATACACCATTTTAATAAAAAATATCACAAAATTCTTCTAAGTCCCTCGGGAAGAGTGAAAGACGCGCACGTTCATTTTCAGATCTCCTAGACCTTCCTATAAGAAGTTAGCCAAAAAGTAGCTTCGAAAAACGCTTAGGTTAAGTTTCAGAGTTGCTTCTAATGTACCAAAGCTGGACTTAGACATAATTTCACTCTCACAACATTATGGCTGGTTGGAGACAGTCCGAACCACAAGTACCGGGTCCATGGTTCTGGCCGTATACTGGGGGGACGGGGACGACTCCCATTAACCCCTGACTATACCGGGGATACGCTTATCACAGTGCCTTTCTGGTCTGTGCTGAAGCAGGGCATTCTGGCAGCCAAGTGGCTTGACATTTATTAGTGAGCCTGGTTACCCCCTCTCGGAACCACAGACGTAGAAATCGCCAGCTCATATACAGTGCATAAAATATATTTATATATATATACCCTTATACACCATTTTAATAAAAAATATCACAAAATTCTACTAAGTCCCTCGGGAAGAGAGATTGACGCGCACGTTCATTTACAGAGCTCCTAGACCTTCCTATAAGAAGTTAGCCAAAAAGTAGCTTCGAAAAACGCTTAGGATAAGTTTCAGAGTTGCTTCTAATGTACCAAAGCTGGACTTAGACATAATTTCACTCTCACAACATTATGGCTGGTTGGAGAGAGTCCGAACCACAAGTACCGGGTCCATGGTTCTGGCCGTATACTGGGAGGACGGGGACGACTCCCATTAACCCCTGACTATACCGGGGATACGCTTATCACAATGCCTTTCTGGTCTGTGCTGAAGCAGGGCATTCTGGCAGCCAAGTGGCTTTACATTTATTAGTGAGCCTGGTTACCCCCTCTCGGAACCACAGACTTAGAAATCGCCAGCTCATATACAGTGCATAAAATATATGTATATATATATATACCCTTATACACCATTTTAATAAAAAATATCACAAAATTCTTCTAAGTCCCTCGGGAAGATTGAAAGACGCGCACGTTAATTTTCAGAGCTCCTAGACCTTCCTATAAGAAGTTAGCCAAAAAGTAGCTTCGAAAAACGCTTAGGTTAAGTTTCAGAGTTGCTTCTAATGTACCAAAGCTGGACTTAGACATAATTTCACTCTCACAACATTATGGCTGGTTGGAGACAGTCCGAACCACAAGTACCGGGTCCATGGTTCTGGCCGTATACTGGGGGGACGGGGACGACTCCCATTAACCCCTGACTATACCGGGGATACGCTTATCACAATGCCTTTCTGGTCTGTGCAGAAGCAGAGCATTCTGGCAGCCAAGTGGCTTGACCTTTATTATTGAGCCTGGTTACCCCGTCTCGGAACCACAGACTTAGAAATCGCCAGCTCATATACAGTGCATAAAATATATTTATATAATATATTTATATATATACCCTTATACACCATTTTAATAAAAAATATCACAAAATTCTTCTAAGTCCCTCGGGAAGAGTGAAAGACGCGCACGTTCATTGTCAGAGCTCCTAGACCTTCCTATAAGAAGTTAGCCAAAAAGTAGCTTCGAAAAACGCTTAGGTTAAGTTTCAGAGTTGCTTCTAATGTACCAAAGCTGGACTTAGACATAATTTCACTCTCACAACATTATGGCTGGTTGGAGACAGTCCGAACCACAAGTACCGGGTCCATGGTTCTGGCCGTATACTGGGGGGACGGGGACGACTCCCATTAACCCCTGACTATACCGGGGATACGCTTATCACAATGCCTTTCTGGTCTGTGCTGAAGCAGGGCATTCTGGCAGCCAAGTGGCTTGACCTTTATTAGTGAGCCTGGTTACCCCCTCTCGGAACCACAGACTTAGAAATCGCCAGCTCATATACAGTGCATAAAATATATTTATATATATACCCTTATACACCATTTTAATAAAAAATATCACAAAATTCTTCTAAGTCCCTCGGGAAGAGTGAAAGACGCGCACGTTCATTTTCAGAGCTCCTAGACCTTCCTATAAGAAGTTAGCCAAAAAGTAGCTTCGAAAAACGCTTAGGTAAAGTTTCAGAGTTGCTTCTAATGTACCAAAGCTGGACTTAGACATAATTTCACTCTCACAACATTATGGCTGGTTGGAGACAGTCCGAACCACAAGTACCGGGTCCATGGTTCTGGCCGTATACTGGGGGGACGGGGACGACTCCCATTAACCCCTGACTATACCGGGGATACGCTTATCACAATGCCTTTCTGGTCTGTGCTGAAGCAGGGCATTCTGGCAGCCAAGTGGCTTGACCTTTATTAGTGAGCCTAGTTACCCCCTCTCGGAACCACAGACTTAGAAATCGCCAGCTCATATACAGTGCATAAAATATATTTATATATATACCCTTATACACCATTTTAATAAAAAATATCACAAAATTCATCTAAGTCCCTCGGGAAGAGTGAAAGACGCGCACGTTCATTTTCAGAGCTCCTAGACCTTCCTATAAGAAGTTAGCCAAAAAGTAGCTTCGAAAAACGCTTAGGTTAAGTTTCAGAGTTGCTTCTAATGTACCAAAGCTGGACTTAGACATAATTTCACTCTCACAACATTATGGCTGGTTGGAGACAGTCCGAACCACAAGTACCGGGTCCATGGTTCTGGCCGTATACTGGGGGGACGTGGACGACTCCCATTAACCCCTGACTATACCGGGGATACGTTTATCACAGTGCCTTTCTGGTCTGTGCTGAAGCAGGGCATTCTGGCAGCCAAGTGTCTTGACATTTATTAGTGAGCCTGGTTACCCCCTCTCGGAACCACAGACTTAGAAATCGCCAGCTCATATACAGTGCATAAAATATATTTATATATATACCCTTATACACCATTTTAATAAAAAATATCACAAAATTCTTCTAAGTCCCTCGGGAAGAGTGAAAGACGCGCACGTTCATTTTCAGAGCTCCTAGACCTTCCTATAAGAAGTTAGCCAAAAAGTAGCTTCGAAAAACGCTTAGGTTAAGTTTCAGAGTTGCTTCTAATGTACCAAAGCTGGACTTTGACATAATTTCACTCTCACAACATTATGGCTGGTTGGAGAGAGTCTGAACCACAAGTACCGGGTCCATGGTTCTGGCCGTATACTGGGGGGACGGGGACGACTCCCATTAACCCCTGACTATACGGGGGATACGCTTATCACAATGCCTTTCTGGTCTGTGCTGAAGCAGGGCATTCTGGCAGCCAAGTGGCTTGACCTTTATTAGTGAGCCTGGTTACCCCCTCTCGGAACCACATACTTAGAAATCGCCAGCTCATATACAGTGCATAAAATATATTTATATATATATATATATACCCTTATACACTATTTTAATAAAAAATATCACAAAATTCTTCTAAGTCCCTCGGGAAGATTGAAAGACGCGCACGTTCATTTTCAGAGCTCCTAGACCTTCCTATAAGAAGTTAGCCAAAAAGTAGCTTCGAAAAACGCTTAGGTTAAGTTTCAGAGTTGCTTCTAATGTACCAAAGCTGGACTTAGACATAATTTCACTCTCACAACATTATGGCTGGTTGGAGACAGTCCGAACCACAAGTACCGGGTCCATGGTTCTGGCCGTATACTGGGGGGACGGGGACGACTCCCATTAACCCCTGACTATACCGGGGATACGCTTATCACAATGCCTTTCTGGTCTGTGCTGAAGCAGGGCATTCTGGCAGCCAAGTGGCTTGACCTTTATTAGTGAGCCTGGTTACCCCCTCTCGGAACCACAGACTTAGAAATCGCCAGCTCATATACAGTGCATAAAATATATTTATATATATATATATATACCCTTATACACTATTTTAATAAAAAATATCACAAAATTCTTCTAAGTCCCTCGGAAAGATTGAAAGACGCGCACGTTCATTTTCAGAGCTCCTAGACCTTCCTATAAGAAGTTAGCCAAAAAGTAGCTTCGAAAAACGCTTAGGTTAAGTTTCAGAGTTGCTTCTAATGTACCAAAGCTGGACTTAGACATAATTTCACTCTCACAACATTATGGCTGGTTGGAGACAGTCCGAACCACAAGTACCGGGTCCATGGTTCTGGCCGTATACTGGGGGGACGGGGACGACTCCCATTAACCCCTGACTATACCGGGGATACGCTTATCACAATGCCTTTCTGGTCTGTGCTGAAGCAGGGCATTCTGGCAGCCAAGTGGCTTGACCTTTATTAGTGAGCCTGGTTACCCCCTCTCGGAACCACAGACTTAGAAATCGCCAGCTCATATACAGTGCATAAAATATATTTATATATATACCCTTATACACCATTTTAATAAAAAATATCACAAAATTCTTCTAAGTCCCTCGGGAAGAGTGAAAGACGCGCACGTTCATTTTCAGAGCTCCTAGACCTTCCTATAAGAAGTTAGCCAAAAAGTAGCTTCGAAAAACGCTTAGGTTAAGTTTCAGAGTTGCTTCTAATGTACCAAAGCTGGACTTAGACATAATTTCACTCTCACAACATTATGGCTGGTTGGAGACAGTCCGAACCACAAGTACCGGGTCCATGGTTCTGGCCGTATACTGGGGGGACGGGGACGACTCCCATTAACCCCTGACTATACCGGGGATACGCTTATCACAATGCCTTTCTGGTCTGTGCTGAAGCAGGGCATTCTGGCAGCCAAGTGGCTTGACCTTTATTAGTGAGCCTGGTTACCCCCTCTCGGAACCACAGACTTAGAAATCGCCAGCTCATATACAGTGCATAAAAAATATTTATATATATATACCCTTATACACCATTTTAATAAAAAATATCACAAAATTCTTCTAAGTCCCTCGGGAAGAGTGAAAGACGCGCACGTTCATTTTCAGAGCTCCTAGACCTTCCTATAAGAAGTTAGCCAAAAAGTAGCTTCGAAAAACGCTTAGGTTATGTTTCAGAGTTGCTTCTAATGTACCAAAGCTGGACTTAGACATAATTTCACTCTCACAACATTATGGCTGGTTGGAGAGAGTCCGAACCACAAGTACCGAGTCCATGGTTCTGGGCGTATACTGGGGGGACGGGGACGACTCCCATTAACCCCTGACTATACCGGGGATACGCTTATCACAATGCCTTACTGGTCTGTGCTGAAGCAGGGCATTTCGGCAGCCAAGTGGCTTGACCTTTATTAGTGAGCCTGGTTACCCCCTCTCGGAACCACAGACTTAGAAATCGCCAGCTCATATACAGTGCATAAAATATATTTATAAAATATATTTATATATATACCCTTATACACCATTTTAATAAAAAATATCACAAAATTCTTCTAAGTCCCTCTGGAAGAGTGAAAGACGCGCACGTTCATTTTCAGAGCTCCTAGACCTTCCTATAAGAAGTTAGCCAAAAAGTAGCTTCGAAAAACGCTTAGGTTAAGTTTCAGAGTTGCTTCTAATGTACCAAAGCTGGACTTAGACATAATTTCACTCTCACAACATTATGGCTGGTTGGAGAGAGTCCGAACCACAAGTACCGGGTCCATGGTTCTGGCCGTATACTGGGGGGACGGGGACGACTCCCATTAACCCCTGACTATACCGGGGATACGCTTATCACAATGCCTTTCTGGTCTGTGCTGAAGCAGGGCATTCTGGCAGCCAAGTGGCTTGACCTTTATTAGTGAGCCTAGTTACCCCCTCTCGGAACCACAGACTTAGAAATCGCCAGCTCATATACAGTGCATAAAATATATTTATATATATACCCTTATACACCATTTTAATAAAAAATATCACAAAATTCATCTAAGTCCCTCGGGAAGAGTGAAAGACGCGCACGTTCATTTTCAGAGCTTCTAGACCTTCCTATAAGAAGTTAGCCAAAAAGTAGCTTCGAAAAACGCTTAGGTTAAGTTTCAGAGTTGCTTCTAATGTACCAAAGCTGGACTTAGACATAATTTCACTCTCACAACATTATGGCTGGTTGGAGACAGTCCGAACCACAAGTACCGGGTCCATGGTTCTGGCCGTATACTGGGGGGACGGGGACGACTCCCATTAACCCCTGACTATACCGGGGATACGTTTATCACAGTGCCTTTCTGGTCTGTGCTGAAGCAGGGCATTCTGGCAGCCAAGTGTCTTGACATTTATTAGTGAGCCTGGTTACCCCCTCTCGGAACCACAGACTTAGAAATCGCCAGCTCATATACAGTGCATAAAATATATTTATATATATACCCTTATACACCATTTTAATAAAAAATATCACAAAATTCTTCTAAGTCCCTCGGGAAGAGTGAAAGACGCGCACGTTCATTTTCAGAGCTCCTAGACCTTCCTATAAGAAGTTAGCCAAAAAGTAGCTTCGAAAAACGCTTAGGTTAAGTTTCAGAGTTGCTTCTAATGTACCAAAGCTGGACTTTGACATAATTTCACTCTCACAACATTATGGCTGGTTGGAGACAGTCTGAACCACAAGTACCGGGTCCATGGTTCTGGCCGTATACTGGGGGGACGGGGACGACTCCCATTAACCCCTGACTATACCGGGGATACGCTTATCACAATGCCTTTCTGGTCTGTGCTGAAGCAGGGCATTCTGGCAGCCAAGTGGCTTGACCTTTATTAGTGAGCCTGGTTACCCCCTCTCGGAACCACAGACTTAGAAATCGCCAGCTCATATACAGTGCATAAAATATATTTATATATATATATATATACCCTTATACACTATTTTAATAAAAAATATCACAAAATTCTTCTAAGTCCCTCGGGAAGATTGAAAGACGCGCACGTTCATTTTCAGAGCTCCTAGACCTTCCTATAAGAAGTTAGCCAAAAAGTAGCTTCGAAAAACGCTTAGGTTAAGTTTCAGAGTTGCTTCTAATGTACCAAAGCTGGACTTAGACATAATTTCACTCTCACAACATTATGGCTGGTTGGAGACAGTCCGAACCACAAGTACCGGGTCCATGGTTCTGGCCGTATACTGGGGGGACGGGGACGACTCCCATTAACCCCTGACTATACCGGGGATACGCTTATCACAATGCCTTTCTGGTCTGTGCTGAAGCAGGGCATTCTGGCAGCCAAGTGGCTTGACCTTTATTAGTGAGCCTGGTTACCCCCTCTCGGAACCACAGACTTAGAAATCGCCAGCTCATATACAGTGCATAAAATATATTTATATATATATATATACCCTTATACACTATTTTAATAAAAAATATCACAAAATTCTTCTAAGTCCCTCGGAAAGATTGAAAGACGCGCACGTTCATTTTCAGAGCTCCTAGACCTTCCTATAAGAAGTTAGCCAAAAAGTAGCTTCGAAAAACGCTTAGGTTAAGTTTCAGAGTTGCTTCTAATGTACCAAAGCTGGACTTAGACATAATTTCACTCTCACAACATTATGGCTGGTTGGAGACAGTCCGAACCACAAGTACCGGGTCCATGGTTCTGGCCGTATACTGGGGGGACGGGGACGACTCCCATTAACCCCTGACTATACCGGGGATACGCTTATCACAATGCCTTTCTGGTCTGTGCTGAAGCAGGGCATTCTGGCAGCCAAGTGGCTTGACCTTTATTAGTGAGCCTGGTTACCCCCTCTCGGAACCACAGACTTAGAAATCGCCAGCTCATATACAGTGCATAAAATATATTTATATATATACCCTTATACACCATTTTAATAAAAAATATCACAAAATTCTTCTAAGTCCCTCGGGAAGAGTGAAAGACGCGCACGTTCATTTTCAGAGCTCCTAGACCTTCCTATAAGAAGTTAGCCAAAAAGTAGCTTCGAAAAACGCTTAGGTTAAGTTTCAGAGTTGCTTCTAATGTACCAAAGCTGGACTTAGACATAATTTCACTCTCACAACATTATGGCTGGTTGGAGACAGTCCGAACCACAAGTACCGGGTCCATGGTTCTGGCCGTATACTGGGGGGACGGGGACGACTCCCATTAACCCCTGACTATACCGGGGATACGCTTATCACAATGCCTTTCTGGTCTGTGCTGAAGCAGGGCATTCTGGCAGCCAAGTGGCTTGACCTTTATTAGTGAGCCTGGTTACCCCCTCTCGGAACCACAGACTTAGAAATCGCCAGCTCATATACAGTGCATAAAAAATATTTATATATATATACCCTTATACACCATTTTAATAAAAAATATCACAAAATTCTTCTAAGTCCCTCGGGAAGAGTGAAAGACGCGCACGTTCATTTTCAGAGCTCCTAGACCTTCCTATAAGAAGTTAGCCAAAAAGTAGCTTCGAAAAACGCTTAGGTTATGTTTCAGAGTTGCTTCTAATGTACCAAAGCTGGACTTAGACATAATTTCACTCTCACAACATTATGGCTGGTTGGAGAGAGTCCGAACCACAAGTACCGAGTCCATGGTTCTGGGCGTATACTGGGGGGACGGGGACGACTCCCATTAACCCCTGACTATACCGGGGATACGCTTATCACAATGCCTTACTGGTCTGTGCTGAAGCAGGGCATTTCGGCAGCCAAGTGGCTTGACCTTTATTAGTGAGCCTGGTTACCCCCTCTCGGAACCACAGACTTAGAAATCGCCAGCTCATATACAGTGCATAAAATATATTTATAAAATATATTTATATATATACCCTTATACACCATTTTAATAAAAAATATCACAAAATTCTTCTAAGTCCCTCTGGAAGAGTGAAAGACGCGCACGTTCATTTTCAGAGCTCCTAGACCTTCCTATAAGAAGTTAGCCAAAAAGTAGCTTCGAAAAACGCTTAGGTTAAGTTTCAGAGTTGCTTCTAATGTACCAAAGCTGGACTTAGACATAATTTCACTCTCACAACATTATGGCTGGTTGGAGAGAGTCCGAACCACAAGTACCGGGTCCATGGTTCTGGCCGTATACTGGGGGGACGGGGACGACTCCCATTAACCCCTGACTATACCGGGGATACGCTTATCACAATGCCTTACTGGTCTGTGCTGAAGCAGGGCATTCTGGCAGCCAAGTGGCTTGACCTTTATTAGTGAGCCTGGTTACCCCCTCTCGGAACCACAGACTTAGAAATCGCCAGCTCATATACAGTGCATAAAATATATTTATATATATACCCTTATACACCATTTTAATAAAAAATATCACAAAATTCTTCTAAGTCCCTCGGGAAGAGTGAATGACGCGCACGTTCATTTTTAGAGCTCCTAGACCTTCCTATAAGAAGTTAGCCAAAAAGTAGCTTCGAAAAACGCTTAGGTTAAGTTTCAGAGTTGCTTCTAATGTACCAAAGCTGGACTTAGACATAATTTCACTCTCACAACATTATGGCTGGTTGGAGACAGTCCGAACCACAAGTACCGGGTCCATGGTTCTGGCCGTATACTGGGGGGACGGGGACGACTCCCATTAACCCCTGACTATACCGGGGATACGCTTATCACAATGCCTTTCTGGTCTGTGCTGAAGCAGGGCATTCTGGCAGCCAAGTGGCTTGACCTTTATTAGTGAGCCTGGTTACCCCCTCTCGGAACCACAGACTTAGAAATCGCCAGCTCATATACAGTGCATAAAATATATTTATATATATATATATATACCCTTATACACTATTTTAATAAAAAATATCACAAAATTCTTCTAAGTCCCTCGGGAAGATTGAAAGACGCGCACGTTCATTTTCAGAGCTCCTAGACCTTCCTATAAGAAGTTAGCCAAAAAGTAGCTTCGAAAAACGCTTAGGTTAAGTTTCAGAGTTGCTTCTAATGTACCAAAGCTGGACTTAGACATAATTTCACTCTCACAACATTATGGCTGGTTGGAGACAGTCCGAACCACAAGTACCGGGTCCATGGTTCTGGCCGTATACTGGGGGGACGGGGACGACTCCCATTAACCCCTAACTATACCGGGGATACGCTTATCACAATGCCTTTCTGGTCTGTGCTGAAGCAGGGCATTCTGGCAGCCAAGTGGCTTGACCTTTATTAGTGAGCCTGGTTACCCCCTCTCGGAACCACAGACTTAGAAATCGCCAGCTCATATACAGTGCATAAAATATATTTATATATATATATATATATACCCTTATACACTATTTTAATAAAAAATATCACAAAATTCTTCTAAGTCCCTCGGAAAGATTGAAAGACGCGCACGTTCATTTTCAGAGCTCCTAGACCTTCCTATAAGAAGTTAGCCAAAAAGTAGCTTCGAAAAACGCTTAGGTTAAGTTTCAGAGTTGCTTCTAATGTACCAAAGCTGGACTTAGACATAATTTCACTCTCACAACATTATGGCTGGTTGGAGACAGTCCGAACCACAAGTACCGGGTCCATGGTTCTGGCCGTATACTGGGGGGACGGGGACGACTCCCATTAACCCCTGACTATACCGGGGATACGCTTATCACAATGCCTTTCTGGTCTGTGCTGAAGCAGGGCATTCTGGCAGCCAAGTGGCTTGACCTTTATTAGTGAGCCTGGTTACCCCCTCTCGGAACCACAGACTTAGAAATCGCCAGCTCATATACAGTGCATAAAATATATTTATATATATACCCATATACACCATTTTAATAAAAAATATCACAAAATTCTTCTAAGTCCCTCGGGAAGAGTGAAAGACGCGCACGTTCATTTTCAGAGCTCCTAGACCTTCCTATAAGAAGTTAGCCAAAAAGTAGCTTCGAAAAACGCTTAGGTTAAGTTTCAGAGTTGCTTCTAATGTACCAAAGCTGGACTTAGACATAATTTCACTCTCACAACATTATGGCTGGTTGGAGACAGTCCGAACCACAAGTACCGGGTCCATGGTTCTGGCCGTATACTGGGGGGACGGGGACGACTCCCATTAACCCCTGACTATACCGGGGATACGCTTATCACAATGCCTTTCTGGTCTGTGCTGAAGCAGGGCATTCTGGCAGCCAAGTGGCTTGACCTTTATTAGTGAGCCTGGTTACCCCCTCTCGGAACCACAGACTTAGAAATCGCCAGCTCATATACAGTGCATAAAAAATATTTATATATATATACCCTTATACACCATTTTAATAAAAAATATCACAAAATTCTTCTAAGTCCCTCGGGAAGAGTGAAAGACGCGCACGTTCATTTTCAGAGCTCCTAGACCTTCCTATAAGAAGTTAGCCAAAAAGTAGCTTCGAAAAACGCTTAGGTTATGTTTCAGAGTTGCTTCTAATGTACCAAAGCTGGACTTAGACATAATTTCACTCTCACAACATTATGGCTGGTTGGAGAGAGTCCGAACCACAAGTACCGAGTCCATGGTTCTGGGCGTATACTGGGGGGACGGGGACGACTCCCATTAACCCCTGACTATACCGGGGATACGCTTATCACAATGCCTTACTGGTCTGTGCTGAAGCAGGGCATTTCGGCAGCCAAGTGGCTTGACCTTTATTAGTGAGCCTGGTTACCCCCTCTCGGAACCACAGACTTAGAAATCGCCAGCTCATATACAGTGCATAAAATATATTTATAAAATATATTTATATATATACCCTTATACACCATTTTAATAAAAAATATCACAAAATTCTTCTAAGTCCCTCTGGAAGAGTGAAAGACGCGCACGTTCATTTTCAGAGCTCCTAGACCTTCCTATAAGAAGTTAGCCAAAAAGTAGCTTCGAAAAACGCTTAGGTTAAGTTTCAGAGTTGCTTCTAATGTACCAAAGCTGGACTTAGACATAATTTCACTCTCACAACATTATGGCTGGTTGGAGAGAGTCCGAACCACAAGTACCGGGTCCATGGTTCTGGCCGTATACTGGGGGGACGGGGACGACTCCCATTAACCCCTGACTATACCGGGGATACGCTTATCACAATGCCTTACTGGTCTGTGCTGAAGCAGGGCATTCTGGCAGCCAAGTGGCTTGACCTTTATTAGTGAGCCTGGTTACCCCCTCTCGGAACCACAGACTTAGAAATCGCCAGCTCATATACAGTGCATAAAATATATTTATATATATACCCTTATACACCATTTTAATAAAAAATATCACAAAATTCTTCTAAGTCCCTCGGGAAGAGTGAATGACGCGCACGTTCATTTTTAGAGCTCCTAGACCTTCCTATAAGAAGTTAGCCAAAAAGTAGCTTCGAAAAACGCTTAGGTTAAGTTTCAGAGTTGCTTCTAATGTACCAAAGCTGGACTTAGACATAATTTCACTCTCACAACATTATGGCTGGTTGGAGACAGTCCGAACCACAAGTACCGGGTCCATGGTTCTGGCCGTATACTGGGGGGACGGGGACGACTCCCATTAACCCCTGACTATACCGGGGATACGCTTATCACAATGCCTTTCTGGTCTGTGCTGAAGCAGGGCATTCTGGCAGCCAAGTGGCTTGACATTTATTAGTGAGCCTGGTTACCCCCTCTCGGAACCACAGACTTAGAAATCGCCAGCTCATATACAGTGCATAAAAAATATTTATATATATATACCCTTATACACCATTTTAATAAAAAATATCACAAAATTCTTCTAAGTCCCTCGGGAAGAGAGAAAGACGCGCACGTTCATTTTCAGAGCTCCTAGACCTTCCTATAAGAAGTTAGCCAAAAAGCAGCTTCGAAAAACGCTTAGGTTAAGTTTCAGAGTTGCTTCTAATGTACCAAAGCTGGACTTAGACATAATTTCACTCTCACAACATTATGGCTGGTTGGAGACAGTCCGAACCACAAGTACCGGGTCCATGGTTCTGGGCGTATACTGGGGGGACGGGGACGACTCCCATTAATCCCTGACTATACCGGGGATACGCTTATCACAATGCCTTACTGGTCTGTGCTGAAGCAGGGCATTTCGGCAGCCAAGTGGCTTGACCTTTATTAGTGAGCCTGGTTACCCCCTCTCGGAACCACAGACTTAGAAATCGCCAGCTCATATACAGTGCATAAAATATATGTATATAATATATTTATATATATACCCTTATACACCATTTTAATAAAAAATATCACAAAATTCTTCTAAGTCCCTCGGGAAGAGTGAAAGACGCGCACGTTCATTTTCAGAGTTCCTAGACCTTCCTATAAGAAGTTAGCCAAAAAGTAGCTTCGAAAAACGCTTAGGTTAAGTTTCAGAGTTGCTTCTAATGTACCAAAGCTGGACTTAGACATAATTTCACTCTCACAACATTATGGCTGGTTGGAGACAGTCCGAACCACAAGTACCGGGTCCATGGTTCTGGCCGTATACTGGGGGGACGGGGACGACTCCCATTAACCCCTGACTATACCGGGGATACGCTTATCACAATGCCTTTCTGGTCTGTGCTGAAGCAGGGCATTCTGGCAGCCAAGTGGCTTGACCTTTATTAGTGAGCCTAGTTACCCCCTCTCGGAACCACAGACTTAGAAATCGCCAGCTCATATACAGTGCATAAAATATATTTATATATATACCCTTATACACCATTTTAATAAAAAATATCACAAAATTCATCTAAGTCCCTCGGGAAGAGTGAAAGACGCGCAAGTTCATTTTCAGATCTCCTAGACCTTCCTATAAGAAGTTAGCCAAAAAGTAGCTTCGAAAAACGCTTAGGTTAAGTTTCAGAGTTGCTTCTAATGTACCAAAGCTGGACTTAGACATAATTTCACTCTCACAACATTATGGCTGGTTGGAGACAGTCCGAACCACAAGTACCGGGTCCATGGTTCTGGCCGTATACTGGGGGGACGGGGACGACTCCCATTAACCCCTGACTATACCGGGGATACGTTTATCACAGTGCCTTTCTGGTCTGTGCTGAAGCAGGGCATTCTGGCAGCCAAGTGGCTTGACCTTTATTAGTGAGCCTAGTTACCCCCTCTCGGAACCACAGACTTAGAAATCGCCAGCTCATATACAGTGCATAAAATATATTTATATATATACCCTTATACACCATTTTAATAAAAAATATCACAAAATTCATCTAAGTCCCTCGGGAAGAGTGAAAGACGCGCAAGTTCATTTTCAGATCTCCTAGACCTTCCTATAAGAAGTTAGCCAAAAAGTAGCTTCGAAAAACGCTTAGGTTAAGTTTCAGAGTTGCTTCTAATGTACCAAAGCTGGACTTAGACATAATTTCACTCTCACAACATTATGGCTGGTTGGAGACAGTCCGAACCACAAGTACCGGGTCCATGGTTCTGGCCGTATACTGGGGGGACGGGGACGACTCCCATTAACCCCTGACTATACCGGGGATACGTTTATCACAGTGCCTTTCTGGTCTGTGCTGAAGCAGGGCATTCTGGCAGCCAAGTGTCTTGACATTTATTAGTGAGCCTGGTTACCCCCTCTCGGAACCACAGACTTAGAAATCGCCAGCTCATATACAGTGCATAAAATATATTTATATATATACCCTTATACACCATTTTAATAAAAAATATCACAAAATTCTTCTAAGTCCCTCGGGAAGAGTGATAGACGCGCACGTTCATTTTCAGAGCTCCTAGACCTTCCTATAAGAAGTTAGCCAAAAAGTAGCTTCGAAAAACGCTTAGGTTAAGTTTCAGAGTTGCTTCTAATGTACCAAAGCTGGACTTTGACATAATTTCACTCTCACAACATTATGGCTGGTTGGAGACAGTCCGAACCACAAGTACCGGGTCCATGGTTCTGGCCGTATACTGGGGGGACGGGGACGACTCCCATTAACCCCTGACTATACCGGGGATACGCTTATCACAATGCCTTTCTGGTCTGTGCTGAAGCAGGGCATTCTGGCAGCCAAGTGGCTTGACATTTATTAGTGAGCCTGGTTACCCCCTCTCGGAACCACAGACTTAGAAATCGCCAGCTCATATACAGTGCATAAAATATATGTATATAATATATTTATATATATACCCTTATACACCATTTTAATAAAAAATATCACAAAATTCTTCTAAGTCCCTCGGGAAGAGTGAAAGACGCGCACGTTCATTTTCAGAGCTCCTAGACCTTCCTATAAGAAGTTAGCCAAAAAGTAGCTTCGAAAAACGCTTAGGTTAAGTTTCAGAGTTGCTTCTAATGTACCAAAGCTGGACGTAGACATAATTTCACTCTCACAACATTATGGCTGGTTGGAGAGAGTCCGAACCACAAGTACCGAGTCCATGGTTCTGGGCGTATACTGGGGGGACGGGGACGACTCCCATTAACCCCTGACTATACCGGGGATACGCTTATCACAATGCCTTACTGGTCTGTGCGGAAGCAGGGCATTTCGGCAGCCAAGTGGCTTGACCTTTATTAGTGAGCCTGGTTACCCCCTCTCGGAACCACAGACTTAGAAATCGCAAGCTCATATACAGTGCATAAAATATATGTATATAATATATTTATATATATACCCTTATACACCATTTTAATAAAAAATATCACAAAATTCTTTTAAGTCCCTCGGGAAGAGTGAAAGACGCGCACGTTCATTTTCAGAGCTCCTAGACCTTCCTATAAGAAGTTAGCCAAAAAGCAGCTTCGAAAAACGCTTAGGTTAAGTTTCAGAGTTGCTTCTAATGTACCAAAGCTGGACTTAGACATAATTTCACTCTCACAACATTATGGCTGGTTGGAGACAGTCCGAACCACAAGTACCGGGTCCATGGTTCTGGGCGTATACTGGGGGGACGGGGACGACTCCCATTAACCCTTGACTATACCGGGGATACGCTTATCACAATGCCTTACTGGTCTGTGCTGAAGCAGGCCATTTCGGCAGCCAAGTGGCTTGACCTTTATTAGTGAGCCTGGTTACCCCCTCTCGGAACCACAGACTTAGAAATCGCCAGCTCATATACAGTGCATAAAATATATGTATATAATATATTTATATATATACCCTTATACACCATTTTAATAAAAAATATCACAAAATTCTTCTAAGTCCCTCGGGAAGAGTGAAAGACGCGCACGTTCATTTTCAGAGCTCCTAGACCTTCCTATAAGAAGTTAGCCAAAAAGTAGCTTCGAAAAACGCTTAGGTTAAGTTTCAGAGTTGCTTCTAATGTACCAAAGCTGGACTTAGACATAATTTCACTCTCACAACATTATGGCTGGTTGGAGACAGTCCGAACCACAAGTACCGTTTCCATGGTTCTGGCCGTATACTGGGGGGACGGGGACGACTCCCATTAATCCCTGACTATACCGGGGATACGCTTATCACAATGCCTTTCTGGTCTGTGCTGAAGCAGGGCATTCTGGCAGCCAAGTGGCTTGACATTTATTAGTGAGCCTGGTTACCCCCTCTCGGAGCCACAGACTTAGAAATCGCCAGCTCATATACAGTGCATAAAAAATATTTATATATATATACCCTTATACACCATTTTAATAAAAAATATCACAAAATTCTTCTAAGTCCCTCGGGAAGAGTGAATGACGCGCACGTTCATTTTTAGAGCTCCTAGAACTTCCTATAAGAAGTTAGCCAAAAAGTAGCATCGAAAAACGCTTAGGTTAAGTTTCAGAGTTGCTTCTAATGTACCAAAGCTGGACTTAGACATAATTTCACTCTCACAACATTATGGCTGGTTGGAGACAGTCCGAACCACAAGTACCGAGTCCATGGTTCTGGGCGTATACTGGGGGGACGGGGACGACTCCCATTAACCCCTGACTATACCGGGGATACGCTTATCACAATGCCTTACTGGTCTGTGCTGAAGCAGGGCATTTCGGCAGCCAAGTGGCTTGACCTTTATTAGTGAGCCTGGTTACCCCCTCTCGGAACCACAGACTTAGAAATCGCCAGCTCATATACAGTGCATAAAATATATGTATATAATATATTTATATATATACCCTTATACACCATTTTAATAAAAAATATCACAAAATTCTTCTAAGTCCCTCGGGAAGAGTGAAAGACGCGCATGTTCATTTTCAGAGCTCCTAGACCTTCCTATAAGAAGTTAGCCAAAAAGTAGCTTCGAGAAACGCTTAGGTTAAGTTTCAGAGTTGCTTCTAATGTACCAAAGCTGGACTTAGACATAATTTCACTCTCACAACATTATGGCTGGTTGGAGACAGTCCGAACCACAAGTACCAGGTCCATGGTTCTGGCCGTATACTGGGGGGACGGGGACGACTCCCATTAACCCCTGACTATACCGGGGATACGCTTATCACAATGCCTTTCTGGTCTGTGCTGAAGCAGGGCATTCTGGCAGCCAAGTGGCTTGACCTTTATTAGTGAGCCTGGTTACCCCCTCTCGGAACCACAGACTTAGAAATCGCCAGCTCATATACAGTGCATAAAATATATTTATATATATACCCTTATACACCATTTTAATAAAAAATATCACAAAATTCTTCTAAGTCCCTCGGGAAGAGTGAAAGACGCGCACGTTCATTTTCAGAGCTCCTAGACCTTCCTATAAGAAGTTAGCCAAAAAGTAGCTTCGAAAAACGCTTAGGTTAAGTTTCAGAGTTGCTTCAAATGTACCAAAGCTGGACTTAGACATAATTTCACTCACAACATTATGGCTGGTTGGAGACAGTCCGAACCACAAGTACCAGGTCCATGGTTCTGGCCGTATACTGGGGGGACGGGGACGACTCCCATTAACCCCTGACTATACCGGGGATACGCTTATCACAATGCCTTACTGGTCTGTGCTGAAGCAGGGCATTCTGGCAGCCAAGTGGCTTGACCTTTATTAGTGAGCCTGGTTACCCCCTCTCGGAACCACAGACTTAGAAATCGCCAGCTCATATACAGTGCATAAAATATATTTATATATATATACCCTTATACACCATTTTAATAAAAAATATCACAAAATTATTCTAAGTCCCTCGGGAAGAGTGAAAGACGCGCACGTTCATTTTCAGAGCTCCTAGACCTTCCTATAAGAAAATAGCCAAAAAGTAGCTTCGAAAAACGCTTAGGTTAAGTTTCAGAGTTGCTTCTAATGTACCAAAGCTGGACTTAGACATAATTTCACTCTCACAACATTATGGCTGGTTGGAGAGAGTCCGAACCACAAGTACCGGGTCCATGGTTCTGGCCGTATACTGGGGGGACGGGGACGACTCCCATTAACCCCTGACTATACCGGGGATACGCTTATCACAATGCCTTACTGGTCTGTGCTGAAGCAGGGCATTCTGGCAGCCAAGTGGCTTGACCTTTATTAGTGAGCCTGGTTACCCCCTCTCGGAACCACAGACTTAGAAATCGCCAGCTCATATACAGTGCATAAAATATATTTATATATATACCCTTATACACCATTTTAATAAAAAATATCACAAAATTCTTCTAAGTCCCTCGGGAAGAGTGAAAGACGCGCACGTTCATTTTCAGAGCTCCTAGACCTTCCTATAAGAAGTTAGCCAAAAAGTAGCTTCGAAAAACGCTTAGGTTAAGTTTCAGAGTTGCTTCAAATGTACCAAAGCTGGAATTTGACATAATTTCACTCTCACAACATTATGGCTGGTTGGAGACAGTCCGAACCACAAGTACCAGGTCCATGGTTCTGGCCGTATACTGGGGGGACGGGGACGACTCCCATTAACCCCTGACTATACCGGGGATACGCTTATCACAGTGCCTTTCTGGTCTGTGCTGAAGCAGGGCATTCTGGCAGCCAAGTTGCTTGACATTTATTAGTGAGCCTGGTTACCCCCTCTCGGAACCACAGACTTAGAAATCGCCAGCTCATATACAGTGCATAAAATATATTTATATATATATACCCTTATACACCATTTTAATAAAAAATATCACAAAATTATTCTAAGTCCCTAGGGAAGAGTGAAAGACGCGCACGTTCATTTTCAGAGCTCCTAGACCTTCCTATAAGAAGTTAGCCAAAAAGTAGCTTCGAAAAACGCTTAGGTTAAGTTTCAGAGTTGCTTCTAATGTACCAAAGCTGGACTTAGACATAATTTCACACTCACAACATTATGGCTGGTTGGAGACAGTCCGAACCACAAGTACCGTTTCCATGGTTCTGGCCGTATACTGGGGGGACGGGGACGACTCCCATTAATCCCTGACTATACCGGGGATACGCTTATCACAATGCCTTTCTGGTCTGTGCTGAAGCAGGGCATTCTGGCAGCCAAGTTGCTTGACATTTATTAGTGAGCCTGGTTACCCCCTCTCGGAGCCACAGACTTAGAAATCGCCAGCTCATATACAGTGCATAAAAAATATTTATATATATATACCCTTATACACCATTTTAATAAAAAATATCACAAAATTCTTCTAAGTCCCTCGGGAAGAGTGGATGACGCGCACGTTCATTTTTAGAGCTCCTAGAACTTCCTATAAGAAGTTAGCCAAAAAGTAGCATCGAAAAACGCTTAGGTTAAGTTTCAGAGTTGCTTCTAATGTACCAAAGCTGGACTTAGACATAATTTCACTCTCACAACATTATGGCTGGTTGGAGACAGTCCGAACCACAAGTACCGAGTCCATGGTTCTGGGCGTATACTGGGGGGACGGGGACGACTCCCATTAACCCCTGACTATACCGGGGATACGCTTATCACAATGCCTTACTGGTCTGTGCTGAAGCAGGGCATTTCGGCAGCCAAGTGGCTTGACCTTTATTAGTGAGCCTGGTTACCCCCTCTCGGAACCACAGACTTAGAAATCGCCAGCTCATATACAGTGCATAAAATATATGTATATAATATATTTATATATATACCCTTATACACCATTTTAATAAAAAATATCACAAAATTCTTCTAAGTCCCTCGGGAAGAGTGAAAGACGCGCATGTTCATTTTCAGAGCTCCTAGACCTTCCTATAAGAAGTTAGCCAAAAAGTAGCTTCGAGAAACGCTTAGGTTAAGTTTCAGAGTTGCTTCTAATGTACCAAAGCTGGACTTAGACATAATTTCACTCTCACAACATTATGGCTGGTTGGAGACAGTCCGAACCACAAGTACCGGGTCCATGGTTCTGGCCGTATACTGGGGGGACGGGGACGACTCCCATTAACCCCTGACTATACCGGGGATACGCTTATCACAATGCCTTTCTGGTCTGTGCTGAAGCAGGGCATTCTGGCAGCCAAGTGGCTTGACCTTTATTAGTGAGCCTGGTTACCCCCTCTCGGAACCACAGACTTAGAAATCGCCAGCTCATATACAGTGCATAAAATATATTTATATATATACCCTTATACACCATTTTAATAAAAAATATCACAAAATTCTTCTAAGTCCCTCGGGAAGAGTGAAAGACGCGCACGTTCATTTTCAGAGCTCCTAGACCTTCCTATAAGAAGTTAGCCAAAAAGTAGCTTCGAAAAACGCTTAGGTTAAGTTTCAGAGTTGCTTCTAATGTACCAAAGCTGGACTTAGACATAATTTCACACTCACAACATTATGGCTGGTTGGAGACAGTCCGAACCACAAGTACCGGGTCCATGGTTCTGGCCGTATACTGGGGGGACGGGGACGACTCCCATTAACCCCTGACTATACCGGGGATACGCTTATCACAATGCCTTTCTGGTCTGTGCTGAAGCAGGGCATTCTGGCAGCCAAGTGGCTTGACCTTTATTAGTGAGCCTGGTTACCCCCTCTCGGAACCACAGACTTAGAAATCGCCAGCTCATATACAGTGCATAAAATATATTTATATATATACCCTTATACACCATTTTAATAAAAAATATCACAAAATTCTTCTAAGTCCCTCGGGAAGAGTGAAAGACGCGCACGTTCATTTTCAGAGCTCCTAGACCTTCCTATAAGAAGTTAGCCAAAAAGTAGCTTCGAAAAACGCTTAGGTTAAGTTTCAGAGTTGCTTCAAATGTACCAAAGCTGGACTTAGACATAATTTCACTCTCACAACATTATGGCTGGTTGGAGACAGTCCGAACCACAAGTACCGGGTCCATGGTTATGGCCGTATACTGGGGGGACGGGGACGACTCCCATTAACCCCTGACTATACCGGGGATACGCTTATCACAGTGCCTTTCTGGTCTGTGCTGAAGCAGGGCATTCTGGCAGCCAAGTTGCTTGACATTTATTAGTGAGCCTGGTTACCCCCTCTCGGAACCACAGACTTAGAAATCGCCAGCTCATATACAGTGCATAAAATATATTTATATATATATACCCTTATACACCATTTTAATAAAAAATATCACAAAATTATTCTAAGTCCCTAGGGAAGAGTGAAAGACGCGCACGTTCATTTTCAGAGCTCCTAGACCTTCCTATAAGAAGTTAGCCAAAAAGTAGCTTCGAAAAACGCTTAGGTTAAGTTTCAGAGTTGCTTCTAATGTACCAAAGCTGGACTTAGACATAATTTCACACTCACAACATTATGGCTGGTTGGAGACAGTCCGAACCACAAGTACCGGGTCCATGGTTCTGGCCGTATACTGGGGGGACGGGGACGACTCCCATTAACCCCTGACTATACCGGGGATACGCTTATCACAATGCCTTTCTGGTCTGTGCTGAAGCAGGGCATTCTGGCAGCCAAGTGGCTTGACCTTTATTAGTGAGCCTGGTTACCCCCTCTCGGAACCACAGACTTAGAAATCGCCAGCTCATATACAGTGCATAAAATATATTTATATATATACCCTTATACACCATTTTAATAAAAAATATCACAAAATTCTTCTAAGTCCCTCGGGAAGAGTGAAAGACGCGCACGTTCATTTTCAGAGCTCCTACTGTAGACCTTCCTATAAGAAGTTAGCCAAAAAGTAGCTTCGAAAAACGCTTAGGTTAAGTTTCAGAGTTGCTTCAAATGTACCAAAGCTGGACTCAGACATAATTTCACTCTCACAACATTATGGCTGGTTGGAGACAGTCCGAACCACAAGTACCAGGTCCATGGTTCTGGCCGTATACTGGGGGGACGGGGACGACTCCCATTAACCCCTGACTATACCGGGGATACGCTTATCACAGTGCCTTTCTGGTCTGTGCTGAAGCAGGGCATTCTGGCAGCCAAGTTGCTTGACATTTATTAGTGAGCCTGGTTACCCCCTCTCGGAACCACAGACTTAGAAATCGCCAGCTCATATACAGTGCATAAAATATATTTATATATATATACCCTTATACACCATTTTAATAAAAAAATATCACAAAATTATTCTAAGTCCCTCGGGAAGAGTGAAAGACGCGCACGTTCATTTTCAGAGCTCCTAGACCTTCCTATAAGAAGTTAGCCAAAAAGTAGCTTCGAAAAACGCTTAGGTTAAGTTTCAGAGTTGCTTCTAATGTACCAAAGCTGGACTTAGACATAATTTCACTCTCACAACATTATGGCTGGTTGGAGAGAGTCCGAACCACAAGTACCGGGTCCATGGTTCTGGCCGTATACTGGGGGGACGGGGACGACTCCCATTAACCCCTGTTTATACCGGGGATACGCTTATCACAATGCCTTACTGGTCTGTGCTGAAGCAGGGCATTCTGGCAGCCAAGTGGCTTGACCTTTATTAGTGAGCCTGGTTACCCCCTCTCGGAACCACAGACTTAGAAATCGCCAGCTCATATACAGTGCATAAAATATATTTATATATATACCCTTATACACCATTTTAATAAAAAATATCACAAAATTCTTCTAAGTCCCTCGGGAAGAGTGAAAGACGCGCACGTTCATTTTCAGAGCTCCTAGACCTTCCTATAAGAAGTTAGCCAAAAAGTAGCTTCGAAAAACGCTTAGGTTAAGTTTCAGAGTTGCTTCAAATGTACCAAAGCTGGACTTAGACATAATTTCACTCTCACAACATTATGGCTGGTTGGAGACAGTCCGAACCACAAGTACCAGGTCCATGGTTCTGGCCGTATACTGGGGGGACGGGGACGACTCCCATTAACCCCTGACTATACCGGGGATACGCTTATCACAGTGCCTTTCTGGTCTGTGCTGAAGCAGGGCATTCTGGCAGCCAAGTTGCTTGACATTTATTAGTGAGCCTGGTTACCCCCTCTCGGAACCACAGACTTAGAAATCGCCAGCTCATATACAGTGCATAAAATATATTTATATATATATACCCTTATACACCATTTTAATAAAATATATCACAAAATTCTTCTATGTCCCTCGGGAAGAGTGAAAGACGCGCACGTTCATTTTCAGAGCTCCTAGACCTTCCTATAAGAAGTTAGCCAAAAAGTAGCTTCGAAAAACGCTTAGGTTAAGTTTCAGAGTTGCTTCAAATGTGCCAAAGCTGGACTTAGACATAATTTCACTCTCACAACATTATGGCTGGTTGGAGACAGTCCGAACCACAAGTACCAGGTCCATGGTTCTGGCCGTATACTGGGGGGACGGGGACGACTCCCATTAACCCCTGACTATACCGGGGATACGCTTATCACAGTGCCTTTCTGGTCTGTGCTGAAGCAGGGCATTCTGGCAGCCAAGTTGCTTGACATTTATTAGTGAGCCTGGTTACCCCCTCTCGGAACCACAGACTTAGAAATCGCCAGCTCATATACAGTGCATAAAATATATTTATATATATATACCCTTATACACCATTTTAATAAAAAATATCACAAAATTATTCTAAGTCCCTCGGGAAGAGTGAAAGACGCGCACGTTCATTTTCAGAGCTCCTAGACCTTCCTATAAGAAAATAGCCAAAAAGTAGCTTCGAAAAACGCTTAGGTTAAGTTTCAGAGTTGCTTCTAATGTACCAAAGCTGGACTTAGACATAATTTCACTCTCACAACATTATGGCTGGTTGGAGAGAGTCCGATCCACAAGTACCGGGTCCATGGTTCTGGCCGTATACTGGGGGGACGGGGACGACTCCCATTAACCCCTGACTATACCGGGGATACGCTTATCACAATGCCTTACTGGTCTGTGCTGAAGCAGGGCATTCTGGCAGCCAAGTGGCTTGACCTTTATTAGTGAGCCTGGTTACCCCCTCTCGGAACCACAGACTTAGAAATCGCCAGCTCATATACAGTGCATAAAATATATTTATATATATACCCTTATACACCATTTTAATAAAAAATATCACAAAATTCTTCTAAGTCCCTCGGGAAGAGTGAAAGACGCGCACGTTCATTTTCAGAGCTCCTAGACCTTCCTATAAGAAGTTAGCCAAAAAGTAGCTTCGAAAAACGCTTAGGTTAAGTTTCAGAGTTGCTTCAAATGTACCAAAGCTGGAATTTGACATAATTTCACTCTCACAACATTATGGCTGGTTGGAGACAGTCCGAACCACAAGTACCAGGTCCATGGTTCTGGCCGTATACTGGGGGGACGGGGACGACTCCCATTAACCCCTGACTATACCGGGGATACGCTTATCACAGTGCCTTTCTGGTCTGTGCTGAAGCAGGGCATTCTGGCAGCCAAGTTGCTTGACATTTATTAGTGAGCCTGGTTACCCCCTCTCGGAACCACAGACTTAGAAATCGCCAGCTCATATACAGTGCATAAAATATATTTATATATATATACCCTTATACACCATTTTAATAAAAAATATCACAAAATTATTCTAAGTCCCTAGGGAAGAGTGAAAGACGCGCACGTTCATTTTCAGAGCTCCTAGACCTTCCTATAAGAAGTTAGCCAAAAAGTAGCTTCGAAAAACGCTTAGGTTAAGTTTCAGAGTTGCTTCTAATGTACCAAAGCTGGACTTAGACATAATTTCACACTCACAACATTATGGCTGGTTGGAGACAGTCCGAACCACAAGTACCGGGTCCATGGTTCTGGCCGTATACTGGGGGGACGGGGACGACTCCCATTAACCCCTGACTATACTGGGGATACGCTTATCACAATGCCTTTCTGGTCTGTGCTGAAGCAGGGCATTCTGGCAGCCAAGTGGCTTGACCTTTATTAGTGAGCCTGGTTACCCCCTCTCGGAACCACAGACTTAGAAATCGCCAGCTCATATACAGTGCATAAAATATATTTATATATATATACCCTTATACACCATTTTAATAAAAAATATCACAAAATTCTTCTAAGTCCCTCGGGAAGAGTGAAAGACGCGCACGTTCATTTTCAGAGCTCCTAGACCTTCCTATAAGAAGTTAGCCAAAAAGTAGCTTCGAAAAACGCTTAGGTTAAGTTTCAGAGTTGCTTCAAATGTACCAAAGCTGGACTTAGACATAATTTCACTCTCACAACATTATGGCTGGTTGGAGACAGTCCGAACCACAAGTACCAGGTCCATGGTTCTGGCCGTATACTGGGGGGACGGGGACGACTCCCATTAACCCCTGACTATACCGGGGATACGCTTATCACAGTGCCTTTCTGGTCTGTGCTGAAGCAGGGCATTCTGGCAGCCAAGTTGCTTGACATTTATTAGTGAGCCTGGTTACCCCCTCTCGGAACCACAGACTTAGAAATCGCCAGCTCATATACAGTGCATAAAATATATTTATATATATATACCCTTATACACCATTTTAATAAAAAATATCACAAAATGATTCTAAGTCCCTCGGGAAGAGTGAAAGACGCGCACGTTCATTTTCAGAGCTCCTAGACCTTCCTATAAGAAGTTAGCCAAAAAGTAGCTTCGAAAAACGCTTAGGTTAAGTTTCAGAGTTGCTTCTAATGTACCAAAGCTGGACTTAGACATAATTTCACTCTCACAACATTATGGCTGGTTGGAGAGAGTCCGAACCACAAGTACCGGGTCCATGGTTCTGGCCGTATACTGGGGGGACGGGGACGACTCCCATTAACCCCTGACTATACCGGGGATACGCTTATCACAATGCCTTACTGGTCTGTGCTGAAGCAGGGCATTCTGGCAGCCAAGTGGCTTGACCTTTATTAGTGAGCCTGGTTACCCCCTCTCGGAACCACAGACTTAGAAATCGCCAGCTCATATACAGTGCATAAAATATATTTATATATATACCCTTATACACCATTTTAATAAAAAATATCACAAAATTCTTCTAAGTCCCTCGGGAAGAGTGAAAGACGCGCACGTTCATTTTCAGAGCTCCTAGACCTTCCTATAAGAAGTTAGCCAAAAAGTAGCTTCGAAAAACGCTTAGGTTAAGTTTCAGAGTTGCTTCAAATGTACCAAAGCTGGACTTAGACATAATTTCACTCTCACAACATTATGGCTGGTTGGAGACAGTCCGAACCACAAGTACCAGGTCCATGGTTCTGGCCGTATACTGGGGGGACGGGGACGACTCCCATTAACCCCTGACTATACCGGGGATACGCTTATCACAGTGCCTTTCTGGTCTGTGCTGAAGCAGGGCATTCTGGCAGCCAAGTTGCTTGACATTTATTAGTGAGCCTGGTTACCCCCTCTCGGAACCACAGACTTAGAAATCGCCAGCTCATATACAGTGCATAAAATATATTTATATATATATACCCTTATACACCATTTTAATAAAAAATATCACAAAATTATTCTAAGTCCCTCGGGAAGAGTGAAAGACGCGCACGTTCATTTTCAGAGCTCCTAGACCTTCCTATAAGAAGTTAGCCAAAAAGTAGCTTCGAAAAACGCTTAGGTTAAGTTTCAGAGTTGCTTCTAATGTACCAAAGCTGGACTTAGACATAATTTCACTCTCACAACATTATGGCTGGTTGGAGAGAGTCCGAACCACAAGTACCGGGTCCATGGTTCTGGCCGTATACTGGGGGGACGGGGACGACTCCCATTAACCCCTGACTATACCGGGGATACGCTTATCACAATGCCTTACTGGTCTGTGCTGAAGCAGGGCATTCTGGCAGCCAAGTGGCTTGACCTTTATTAGTGAGCCTGGTTACCCCCTCTCGGAACCACAGACTTAGAAATCGCCAGCTCATATACAGTGCATAAAATATATTTATATATATACCCTTATACACCATTTTAATAAAAAATATCACAAAATTCTTCTAAGTCCCTCGGGAAGAGTGAAAGACGCGCACGTTCATTTTCAGAGCTCCTAGACCTTCCTACTGTATAAGAAGTTAGCCAAAAAGTAGCTTCGAAAAACGCTTAGGTTAAGTTTCAGAGTTGCTTCAAATGTACCAAAGCTGGACTTAGACATAATTTCACTCTCACAACATTATGGCTGGTTGGAGACAGTCCGAACCACAAGTACCAGGTCCATGGTTCTGGCCGTATACTGGGGGGACGGGGACGACTCCCATTAACCCCTGACTATACCGGGGATACGCTTATCACAGTGCCTTTCTGGTCTGTGCTGAAGCAGGGCATTCTGGCAGCCAAGTTGCTTGACATTTATTAGTGAGCCTGGTTACCCCCTCTCGGAACCACAGACTTAGAAATCGCCAGCTCATATACAGTGCATAAAATATATTTATATATATATACCCTTATACACCATTTTAATAAAAAATATCACAAAATTCTTCTATGTCCCTCGGGAAGAGTGAAAGACGCGCACGTTCATTTTCAGAGCTCCTAGACCTTCCTATAAGAAGTTAGCCAAAAAGTAGCTTCGAAAAACGCTTAGGTTAAGTTTCAGAGTTGCTTCTAATGTACCAAAGCTGGACTTAGACATAATTTCACTCTCACAACATTATGGCTGGTTGGAGAGAGTCCGAACCACAAGTACCGGGTCCATGGTTCTGGCCGTATACTGGGGGGAAGGGGACGACTCCCATTAACCCCTGACTATACCGGGGATACGCTTATCACAATACCTTACTGGTCTGTGCTGAAGCAGGGCATTCTGGCAGCCAAGTGGCTTGACCTTTATTAGTGAGCCTGGTTACCCCCTCTCGGAACCACAGACTTAGAAATCGCCAGCTCATATACAGTGCATAAAATATATTTATATATATACCCTTATACACCATTTTAATAAAAAATATCACAAAATTCTTCTAAGTCCCTCGGGAAGAGTGAAAGACGCGCACGTTCATTTTCAGAGCTCCTAGACCTTCCTATAAGAAGTTAGCCAAAAAGTAGCTTCGAAAAACGCTTAGGTTTAGTTTCAGAGTTGCTTCTAATGTACCAAAGCTGGACTTAGACATAATTTCACTCTCACAACATTATGGCTGGTTGGAGACAGTCCGAACCACAAGTACCGAGTCCATGGTTCTGGGCGTATACTGGGGGGACGGGGACGACTCCCATTAACCCCTGACTATACCGGGGATACGCTTATCACAATGCCTTTCTGGTCTGTGCTGAAGCAGGGCATTCTGGCAGCCAAGTGGCTTGACCTTTATTAGTGAGCCTGGTTACCCCCTCTCGGAACCACAGACTTAGAAATCGCCAGCTCATATACAGTGCATAAAATATATTTATATATATACCCTTATACACCATTTTAATAAAAAATATCACAAAATTCTTCTAAGTCCCTCGGGAAGAGTGAAAGACGCGCACGTTCATTTTCAGAGCTCCTAGACCTTCCTATAAGAAGTTAGCCAAAAAGTAGTTTCGAAAAACGCTTAGGTTAAGTTTCAGAGTTGCTTCAAATGTACCAAAGCTGGACTTAGACATAATTTCACTCTCACAACATTATGGCTGGTTGGAGACAGTCCGAACCACAAGTACCAGGTCCATGGTTCTGGCCGTATACTGGGGGGACGGGGACGACTCCCATTAACCCCTGACTATACCGGGGATACGCTTATCACAGTGCCTTTCTGGTCTGTGCTGAAGCAGGGCATTCTGGCAGCCAAGTTGCTTGACATTTATTAGTGAGCCTGGTTACCCCCTCTCGGAACCACAGACTTAGAAATCGCCAGCTCATATACAGTGAATAAAATATATTTATATATATATACCCTTATACACCATTTTAATAAAAAATATCACAAAATTCTTCTAAGTCCCTCGGGAAGAGTGAAAGACGCGCACGTTCATTTTCAGAGCTCCTAGACCTTCCTATAAGAAGTTAGCCAAAAAGTAGCTTCGAAAAACGCTTAGGTTAAGTTTCAGAGTTGCTTCTAATGTACCAAAGCTGGACTTAGACATAATTTCACTCTCACAACATTATGGCTGGTTGGAGAGAGTCCGAACCACAAGTACCGGGTCCATGGTTCTGGCCGTATACTGGGGGGAAGGGGACGACTCCCATTAACCCCTGACTATACCGGGGATACGCTTATCACAATGCCTTACTTGTCTGTGCTGAAGCAGGGCATTCTGGCAGCCAAGTGGCTTGACCTTTATTAGTGAGCCTGGTTACCCCCTCTCGGAACCACAGACTTAGAAATCGCCAGCTCATATACAGTGCATAAAATATATTTATATATATACCCTTATACACCATTTTAATAAAAAATATCACAAAATTCTTCTAAGTCCCTCGGGAAGAGTGAAAGACGCGCACGTTCATTTTCAGAGCTCCTAGACCTTCCTATAAGAAGTTAGCCAAAAAGTAGCTTCGAAAAACGCTTAGGTTTAGTTTCAGAGTTGCTTCTAATGTACCAAAGCTGGACTTAGACATAATTTCACTCTCACAACATTATGGCTGGTTGGAGACAGTCCGAACCACAAGTACCGGGTCCATGGTTCTGGCCGTATACTGGGGGGACGGGGACGACTCCCATTAACCCCTGACTATACCGGGGATACGCTTATCACAATGCCTTTCTGGTCTGTGCTGAAGCAGGGCATTCTGGCAGCCAAGTGGCTTGACCTTTATTAGTGAGCCTGGTTACCCCCTCTCGGAACCACAGACTTAGAAATCGCCAGCTCATATACAGTGCATAAAATATATTTATATATATACCCTTATACACCATTTTAATAAAAAATATCACAAAATTCTTCTATGTCCCTCGGGAAGAGTGAAAGACGCGCACGTTCATTTTCAGAGCTCCTAGACCTTCCTATAAGAAGTTAGCCAAAAAGTAGCTTCGAAAAACGCTTACTGTAGGTTAAGTTTCAGAGTTGCTTCTAATGTACCAAAGCTGGACTTAGACATAATTTCACACTCACAACATTATGGCTGGTTGGAGACAGTCCGAACCACAAGTACCGGGTCCATGGTTCTGGCCGTATACTGGGGGGACGGGGACGATTCCTATTAACCCCTGACTATACCGGGGATACGCTTATCACAATGCCTTTCTGGTCTGTGCTGAAGCAGGGCATTCTGGCAGCCAATTGGCTTGACCTTTATTAGTGAGCCTGGTTACCCCCTCTAGGAACCACAGACTTAGAAATCGCCAGCTCATATACAGTGCATAAAATATATTTATATATATACCCTTATACACCATTTTAATAAAAAATATCACAAAATTCTTCTAAGTCCCTCGGGAAGACTGAAAGACGCGCACGTTCATTTTCAGATCTCCTAGACCTTCCTATAAGAAGTTAGCCAAAAAGTAGCTTCGAAAAACGCTTAGGTTAAGTTTCAGAGTTGCTTCTAATGTACCAAAGCAGGACTTAGACATAATTTCACTCTCACAACATTATGGCTGGTTGGAGACAGTCCGAACCACAAGTACCGGGTCCATGGTTCTGGCTGTATACTGGGGGGACGGGGACGACTCCCATTAACCCCTGACTATACCGGGGATACGCTTATCACAGTGCCTTTCTGGTCTGTGCTGAAGCAGGGCATTCTGGCAGCCAAGTGGCTTGACATTTATTAGTGAGCCTGGTTACCCCCTCTCGGAACCACAGACTTAGAAATCGCCAGCTCATATACAGTGCATAAAATATATTTATATATATATACCCTTATACACCATTTTAATAAAAAAAATCACAAAATTATTCTAAGTCCCTCGGGAAGAGTGAAAGACGCGCACGTTCATTTTCAGAGCTCCTAGACCTTCCTATAAGAAGTTAGCCAAAAAGTAGCTTCGAAAAACGCTTAGGTTAAGTTTCAGAGTTGCTTCTAATGTACCAAAGCTGGACTTAGACATAATTTCACTCTCACAACATTATGGCTGGTTGGAGAGAGTCCGAACCACAAGTACCGGGTCCATGGTTCTGGCCGTATACTGGGGGGACGGGGACGACTCCCATTAACCCCTGACTATACCGGGGATACGCTTATCACAATGCCTTACTGGTCTGTGCTGAAGCAGGGCATTCTGGCAGCCAAGTGGCTTGACCTTTATTAGTGAGCCTGGTTACCCCCTCTCGGAACCACAGACTTAGAAATCGCCAGCTCATATACAGTGCATAAAATATATTTATATATATACCCTTATACACCATTTTCATAAAAAATATCACAAAATTCTTCTAAGTCCCTCGGGAAGAGTGAAAGACGCGCACGTTCATTTTCAGAGCTCCTAGACCTTCCTATAAGAAGTTAGCCAAAAAGTAGCTTCGAAAAACGCTTAGGTTAAGTTTCAGAGTTGCTTCAAATGTACCAAAGCTGGACTTAGACATAATTTCACTCTCACAACATTATGGCTGGTTGGAGACAGTCCGAACCACAAGTACCAGGTCCATGGTTCTGGCCGTATACTGGGGGGACGGGGACGACTCCCATTAACCCCTGACTATACCGGGGATACGCTTATCACAGTGCCTTTCTGGTCTGTGCTGAAGCAGGGCATTCTGGCAGCCAAGTTGCTTGACATTTATTAGTGAGCCTGGTTACCCCCTCTCGGAACCACAGACTTAGAAATCGCCAGCTCATATACAGTGCATAAAATATATTTATATATATATACCCTTATACACCATTTTAATAAAAAATATCACAAAATTCTTCTAAGTCCCTCGGGAAGAGTGAAAGACGCGCACGTTCATTTTCAGAGCTCCTAGACCTTCCTATAAGAAGTTAGCCAAAAAGTAGCTTCGAAAAACGCTTAGGTTTAGTTTCAGAGTTGCTTCTAATGTACCAAAGCTGGACTTAGACATAATTTCACTCTCACAACATTATGGCTGGTTGGAGACAGTCCGAACCACAAGTACCGGGTCCATGGTTCTGGCCGTATACTGGGGGGACGGGGACGACTCCCATTAACCCCTGACTATACCGGGGATACGCTTATCACAATGCCTTTCTGGTCTGTGCTGAAGCAGGGCATTCTGGCAGCCAAGTGGCTTGACCTTTATTAGTGAGCCTGGTTACCCCCTCTCGGAACCACAGACTTAGAAATCGCCAGCTCATATACAGTGCATAAAATATATTTATATATATACCCTTATACACCATTTTAATTAAAAATATCACAAAATTCTTCTAAGTCCCTCTGGAAGAGTGAAAGACGCGCACGTTCATTTTCAGAGCTCCTAGACCTTCCTATAAGAAGTTAGCCAAAAAGTAGCTTCGAAAAACGCTTAGGTTAAGTTTCAGAGTTGCTTCTAATGTACCAAAGCTGGACTTAGACATAATTTCACACTCACAACATTATGGCTGGTTGGAGACAGTCCGAACCACAAGTACCGGGTCCATGGTTCTGGCCGTATACTGGGGGGACGGGGACGACTCCTATTAACCCCTGACTATACCGGGGATACGCTTATCACAATGCCTTTCTGGTCTGTGCTGAAGCAGGGCATTCTGGCAGCCAAGTGGCTTGACCTTTATTAGTGAGCCTGGTTACCCCCTCTCGGAACCACAGACTTAGAAATCGCCAGCTCATATACAGTGCATAAAATATATTTATATATATATACCCTTATACACCATTTTAATAAAAAAAATCACAAAATTATTCTAAGTCCCTCGGGAAGAGTGAAAGACGCGCACGTTCATTTTCAGAGCTCCTAGACCTTCCTATAAGAAGTTAGCCAAAAAGTAGCTTCGAAAAACGCTTAGGTTAAGTTTCAGAGTTGCTTCTAATGTACCAAAGCTGGACTTAGACATAATTTCACTCTCACAACATTATGGCTGGTTGGAGAGAGTCCGAACCACAAGTACCGGGTCCATGGTTCTGGCCGTATACTGGGGGGACGGGGACGACTCCCATTAACCCCTGACTATACCGGGGATACGCTTATCACAATGCCTTACTGGTCTGTGCTGAAGCAGGGCATTCTGGCAGCCAAGTGGCTTGACCTTTATTAGTGAGCCTGGTTACCCCCTCTCGGAACCACAGACTTAGAAATCGCCAGCTCATATACAGTGCATAAAATATATTTATATATATACCCTTATACACCATTTTCATAAAAAATATCACAAAATTCTTCTAAGTCCCTCGGGAAGAGTGAAAGACGCGCACGTTCATTTTCAGAGCTCCTAGACCTTCCTATAAGAAGTTAGCCAAAAAGTAGCATCGAAAAACGCTTAGGTTAAGTTTCAGAGTTGCTTCAAATGTACCAAAGCTGGACTTAGACATAATTTCACTCTCACAACATTATGGCTGGTTGGAGACAGTCCGAACCACAAGTACCAGGTCCATGGTTCTGGCCGTATACTGGGGGGACGGGGACGACTCCCATTAACCCCTGACTATACCGGGGATACGCTTATCACAGTGCCTTTCTGGTCTGTGCTGAAGCAGGGCATTCTGGCAGCCAAGTTGCTTGACATTTATTAGTGAGCCTGGTTACCCCCTCTCGGAACCACAGACTTAGAAATCGCCAGCTCATATACAGTGCATAAAATATATTTATATATATATACCCTTATACACCATTTTAATAAAAAATATCACAAAATTCTTCTAAGTCCCTCGGGAAGAGTGAAAGACGCGCACGTTCATTTTCAGAGCTCCTAGACCTTCCTATAAGAAGTTAGCCAAAAAGTAGCTTCGAAAAACGCTTAGGTTTAGTTTCAGAGTTGCTTCTAATGTACCAAAGCTGGACTTAGACATAATTTCACTCTCACAACATTATGGCTGGTTGGAGACAGTCCGAACCACAAGTACCGGGTCCATGGTTCTGGCCGTATACTGGGGGGACGGGGACGACTCCCATTAACCCCTGACTATACCGGGGATACGCTTATCACAATGCCTTTCTGGTCTGTGCTGAAGCAGGGCATTCTGGCAGCCAAGTGGCTTGACCTTTATTAGTGAGCCTGGTTACCCCCTCTCGGAACCACAGACTTAGAAATCGCCAGCTCATATACAGTGCATAAAATATATTTATATATATACCCTTATACACCATTTTAATAAAAAATATCACAAAATTCTTCTAAGTCCCTCGGGAAGAGTGAAAGACGCGCACGTTCATTTTCAGAGCTCCTAGACCTTCCTATAAGAAGTTAGCCAAAAAGTAGCTTCGAAAAACGCTTAGGTTAAGTTTCAGAGTTGCTTCTAATGTACCAAAGCTGGACTTAGATATAATTTCACACTCACAACATTATGGCTGGTTGGAGACAGTCCGAACCACAAGTACCGGGTCCATGGTTCTGGCCGTATACTGGGGGGACGGGGACGACTCCTATTAACCCCTGACTATACCGGGGATACGCTTATCACAATGCCTTTCTGGTCTGTGCTGAAGCAGGGCATTCTGGCAGCCAAGTGGCTTGACCTTTATTAGTGAGCCTGGTTACCCCCTCTCGGAACCACAGACTTAGAAATCGCCAGCTCATATACAGTGCATAAAATATATTTATATATATACCCTTATACACCATTTTAATAAAAAATATCACAAAATTCTTCTAAGTCCCTCGGGAAGACTGAAAGACGCGCACGTTCATTTTCAGATCTCCTAGACCTTCCTATAAGAAGTTAGCCAAAAAGTAGCTTCGAAAAACGCTTAGGTTAAGTTTCAGAGTTGCTTCTAATGTACCAAAGCAGGACTTAGACATAATTTCAATCTCACAACATTATGGCTGGTTGGAGACAGTCCGAACCACAAGTACCGGGTCCATGGTTCTGGCCGTATACTGGGGGGACGGGGACGACTCCCATTAACCCCTGACTATACCGGGGATACGCTTATCACAGTGCCTTTCTGGTCTGTGCTGAAGCAGGGCATTCTGGCAGCCAAGTGGCTTGACATTTATTAGTGAGCCTGGTTACCCCCTCTCGGAACCACAGACTTAGAAATCGCCAGCTCATATACAGTGCATAAAATATATTTATATATATATATACCCTTATACACCATTTTAATAAAAAAAATCACAAAATTATTCTAAGTCCCTCGGGAAGAGTGAAAGACGCGCACGTTCATTTTCAGAGCTCCTAGACCTTCCTATAAGAAGTTAGCCAAAAAGTAGCTTCGAAAAACGCTTAGGTTAAGTTTCAGAGTTGCTTCTAATGTACCAAAGCTGGACTTAGACATAATTTCACTCTCACAACATTATGGCTGGTTGGAGAGAGTCCGAACCACAAGTACCGGGTCCATGGTTCTGGCCGTATACTGGGGGGACGGGGACGACTCCCATTAACCCCTGACTATACCGGGGATACGCTTATCACAATGCCTTACTGGTCTGTGCTGAAGCAGGGCATTCTGGCAGCCAAGTGGCTTGACATTTATTAGTGAGCCTGGTTACCCCCTCTCGGAACCACAGACTTAGAAATCGCCAGCTCATATACAGTGCATAAAATATATTTATATATATACCCTTATACACCATTTTCATAAAAAATATCACAAAATTCTTCTAAGTCCCTCGGGAAGAGTGAAAGACGCGCACGTTCATTTTCAGAGCTCCTAGACCTTCCTATAAGAAGTTAGCCAAAAAGTAGCTTCGAAAAACGCTTAGGTTAAGTTTCAGAGTTGCTTCTAATGTACCAAAGCTGGACTTAGACATAATTTCACTCTCACAACATTATGGCTGGTTGGAGACAGTCCGAACCACAAGTACCGGGTCCATGGTTCTGGGCGTATACTGGGGGGACGGGGACGACTCCCATTAACCCCTGACTATACCGGGGATACGCTTATCACAATGCCTTACTGGTCTGTGCTGAAGCAGGGCATTTCGGCAGCCAAGTGGCTTGACCTTTATTAGTGAGCCTGGTTACCCCCTCTCGGAACCACAGACTTAGAAATCGCCAGCTCATATACAGTGCATAAAATATATGTATATAATATATTTATATA
Source organism: Ascaphus truei (assembly GCF_040206685.1). NCBI lineage: Eukaryota > Metazoa > Chordata > Amphibia > Anura > Ascaphidae > Ascaphus > Ascaphus truei. The sequence goes on along the minus strand of NC_134486.1, from coordinate 173,308,034 downwards.
TATACCCTTATACACCATTTTAATAAAAAATATCACAAAATTCTTCTAAGTCCCTCGGGAAGAGTGAAAGACGCGCACGTTCATTTTCAGAGCTCCTAGACCTTCCTATAAGAAGTTAGCCAAAAAGTAGCTTCGAAAAACGCTTAGGTTAAGTTTCAGAGTTGCTTCTAATGTACCAAAGCTGGACTAAGACATAATTTCACTCTCACAACATTATGGCTGGTTGGAGACAGTCCGAACCACAAGTACCGGGTCCATGGTTCTGGGCGTATACTGGGGGGACGGGGACGACTCCCATTAACCCCTGACTATACCGGGGATACGCTTATCACAATGCATTACTGGTCTGTGCTGAAGCAGGGCATTTCGGCAGCCAAGTGGCTTGACCTTTATTAGTGAGCCTGGTTACCCCCTCTCGGAACCACAGACTTAGAAATCGCCAGCTCATATACAGTGCATAAAATATATGTATATAATATATTTATATATATACCCTTATACACCATTTTAATAAAAAATATCACAAAATTCTTCTAAGTCCCTCGGGAAGAGTGAAAGACGCGCACGTTCATTTTCAGAGCTCCTAGACCTTCCTATAAGAAGTTAGCCAAAAAGTAGCTTCGAAAAACGCTTAGGTTAAGTTTCAGAGTTGCTTCTAATGTACCAAAGCTGGACTTAGACATAATTTCACTCTCACAACATTATGGCTGGTTGGAGACAGTCCGAACCACAAGTACCGGGTCCATGGTTCTGGCCGTATACTGGGGGGACGGGGACGACTCCCATTAACCCCTGACTATACCGGGGATACGCTTATCACAATGCCTTTCTGGTCTGTGCTGAAGCAGGGCATTCTGGCAGCCAAGTGGCTTGACCTTTATTAGTGAGCCTGGTTACCCCCTCTCGGAACCACAGACTTAGAAATCGCCAGCTCATATACAGTGCATAAAATATATTTATATATATACCCTTATACACCATTTTAATAAAAAATATCACAAAATTCTTCTAAGTCCCTCGGGAAGAGTGAAAGACGCGCACGTTCATTTTCAGAGCTCCTAGACCTTCCTATAAGAAGTTAGCCAAAAAGTAGCTTCGAAAAACGCTTAGGTTAAGTTTCAGAGTTGCTTCTAATGTACCAAAGCTGGACTTAGACATAATTTCACTCTCACAACATTATGGCTGGTTGGAGACAGTCCGAACCACAAGTACCGGGTCCATGGTTCTGGGCGTATACTGGGGGGACGGGGACGACTCCCATTAACCCCTGACTATACCGGGGATACGCTTATCACAATGCCTTACTGGTCTGTGCTGAAGCAGGGCATTTCGGCAGCCAAGTGGCTTGACCTTTATTAGTGAGCCTGGTTACCCCCTCTCGGAACCACAGACTTAGAAATCGCCAGCTCATATACAGTGCATAAAATATATGTATATAATATATTTATATATATACCCTTATACACCATTTTAATAAAAAATATCACAAAATTCTTCTAAGTCCCTCGGGAAGAGTGAAAGACGCGCACGTTCATTTTCAGAGCTCCTAGACCTTCCTATAAGAAGTTAGCCAAAAAGTAGCTTCGAAAAACGCTTAGGTTAAGTTTCAGAGTTGCTTCTAATGTACCAAAGCTGGACTAAGACATAATTTCACTCTCACAACATTATGGCTGGTTGGAGACAGTCCGAACCACAAGTACCGGGTCCATGGTTCTGGGCGTATACTGGGGGGACGGGGACGACTCCCATTAACCCCTGACTATACCGGGGATACGCTTATCACAATGCATTACTGGTCTGTGCTGAAGCAGGGCATTTCGGCAGCCAAGTGGCTTGACCTTTATTAGTGAGCCTGGTTACCCCCTCTCGGAACCACAGACTTAGAAATCGCCAGCTCATATACAGTGCATAAAATATATGTATATAATATATTTATATATATACCCTTATACACCATTTTAATAAAAAATATCACAAAATTCTTCTAAGTCCCTCGGGAAGAGTGAAAGACGCGCACGTTCATTTTCAGAGCTCCTAGACCTTCCTATAAGAAGTTAGCCAAAAAGTAGCTTCGAAAAACGCTTAGGTTAAGTTTCAGAGTTGCTTCTAATGTACCAAAGCTGGACTTAGACATAATTTCACTCTCACAACATTATGGCTGGTTGGAGACAGTCCGAACCACAAGTACCGGGTCCATGGTTCTGGCCGTATACTGGGGGGACGGGGACGACTCCCATTAACCCCTGACTATACCGGGGATACGCTTATCACAGTGCCTTTCTGGTCTGTGCTGAAGCAGGGCATTCTGGCAGCCAAGTGGCTTGACATTTATTAGTGAGCCTGGTTACCCCCTCTCGGAACCACAGACTTAGAAATCGCCAGCTCATATACAGTGCATAAAATATATTTATATATATATACCCTTATACACCATTTTAATAAAAAATATCACAAAATTATTCTAAGTCCCTCGGGAAGAGTGAAAGACGCGCACGTTCATTTTCAGAGCTCCTAGACCTTCCTATAAGAAGTTAGCCAAAAAGTAGCTTCGAAAAACGCTTAGGTTAAGTTTCAGAGTTGCTTCTAATGTACCAAAGCTGGACTTAGACATAATTTTACTCTCACAACATTATGGCTGGTTGGAGAGAGTCCGAACCACAAGTACCGGGTCCATGGTTCTGGCCGTATACTGGGGGGACGGGGACGACTCCCATTAACCCCTGACTATACCGGGGATACGCTTATCACAATGCCTTACTGGTCTGTGCTGAAGCAGGGCATTCTGGCAGCCAAGTGGCTTGACCTTTATTAGTGAGCCTGGTTACCCCCTCTCGGAACCACAGACTTAGAAATCGCCAGCTCATATACAGTGCATAAAATATATTTATATATACCCTTATACACCATTTTCATAAAAAATATCACAAAATTCTTCTAAGTCCCTCGGGAAGAGTAAAAGACGCGCACGTTCATTTTCAGAACTCCTAGACCTTCCTATAAGAAGTTAGCCAAAAAGTAGCTTCGAAAAACGCTTAGGTTAAGTTTCAGAGTTGCTTCTAATGTACCAAAGCTGGACTTAGACATAATTTCACTCTCACAACATTATGGCTGGTTGGAGAGAGTCCGAACCACAAGTACCGGGTCCATGGTTCTGGCCGTATACTGGGGGGACGGGGACGACTCCCATTAACCCCTGACTATACCGGTGATAAGCTTATCACAATGCCTTACTGGTCTGTGCTGAAGCAAGGCATTTCGGCAGCCAAGTGGCTTGACCTTTATTAGTGAGCCTGGTTACCCCCTCTCGGAACCACAGACTTAGAAATCGCCAGCTCATATACAGTGCATAAAATATATGTATATAATATATTTATATATATACCCTTATACACCATTTTAATAAAAAATATCACAAAATTCTTCTAAGTCCCTCGGGAAGAGTGAAAGACGCGCACGTTCATTTTCAGAGCTCCTAGACCTTCCTATAAGAAGTTAGCCAAAAAGTAGCTTCGAAAAACGCTTAGGTTAAGTTTCAGAGTTGCTTCTAATGTACCAAAGCTGGACTTAGACATAATTTCACTCTCACAACATTATGGCTGGTTGGAGACAGTCCGAACCACAAGTACCGGGTCCATGGTTCTGGCCGTATACTGGGGGGACGGGGACGACTCCCATTAACCCCTGACTATACCGGGGATACGCTTATCACAATGCCTTTCTGGTCTGTGCTGAAGCAGGGCATTCTGGCAGCCAAGTGGCTTGACCTTTATTAGTGAGCCTGGTTACCCCCTCTCGGAACCACAGACTTAGAAATCGCCAGCTCATATACAGTGCATAAAATATATTTATATATATACCCTTATACACCATTTTAATAAAAAATATCACAAAATTCTTCTAAGTCCCTCGGGAAGACAGAAAGACGCGCACGTTCATTTTCAGATCTCCTAGACCTTCCTATAAGAAGTTAGCCAAAAAGTAGCTTCGAAAAACGCTTAGGTTAAGTTTCAGAGTTGCTTCTAATGTACCAAAGCAGGACTTAGACATAATTTCACTCTCACAACATTATGGCTGGTTGGAGACAGTCCGAACCACAAGTACCGGGTCCATGGTTCTGGCCGTATACTGGGGGGACGGGGACGACTCCCATTAACCCCTGACTATACCGGGGATACGCTTATCACAATGCCTTACTGGTCTGTGCTGAAGCAGGGCATTCTGGCAGCCAAGTGGCTTGACCTTTATTAGTGAGCCTGGTTACCCCCTCTCGGAACCACAGACTTAGAAATCGCAAGCTCATATACAGTGCATAAAATATATTTATATATATACCCTTATACACCATTTTCATAAAAAATATCACAAAATTCTTCTAAGTCCCTCGGGAAGAGTGAAAGACGCGCACGTTCATTTTCAGAGCTCCTAGACCTTCCTATAAGAAGTTAGCCAAAAAGTAGCTTCGAAAAACGCTTAGGTTAAGTTTCAGAGTTGCTTCTAATGTACCAAAGCTGGACTTAGACATAATTTCACTCTCACAACATTATGGCTGGTTGGAGACAGTCCGAACCACAAGTACCGGGTCCATGGTTCTGGGCGTATACTGGGGGGACGGGGACGACTCCCATTAACCCCTGACTATACCGGGGATACGCTTATCACAATGCCTTACTGGTCTGTGCTGAAGCAGGGCATTTCGGCAGCCAAGTGGCTTGACCTTTATTAGTGAGCCTGGTTACCCCCTCTCGGAACCACAGACTTAGAAATCGCCAGCTCATATACAGTGCATAAAATATATGTATATAATATATTTATATATATACCCTTATACACCATTTTAATAAAAAATATCACACAATTCTTCTAAGTCCCTCGGGAAGAGTGAAAGACGCGCACGTTCATTTTCAGAGCTCCTAGACCTTCCTATAAGAAGTTAGCCAAAAAGTAGCTTCGAAAAACGCTTAGGTTAAGTTTCAGAGTTGCTTCTAATGTACCAAAGCTGGACTTAGACATAATTTTACTCTCACAACATTATGGCTGGTTGGAGACAGTCCGAACCACAAGTACCGGGTCCATGGTTCTGGCCGTATACTGGGGGGACGGGGACGACTCCCATTAACCCCTGACTATACCGGGGATACGCTTATCACAATGCCTTACTGGTCTGTGCTGAAGCAGGGCATTCTGGCAGCCAAGTGGCTTGACCTTTATTAGTGAGCCTGGTTACCCCCTCTCGGAACCACAGACTTAGAAATCGCCAGCTCATATACAGTGCATAAAATATATTTATATATACCCTTATACACCATTTTCATAAAAAATATCACAAAATTCTTCTAAGTCCCTCGGGAAGAGTAAAAGACGCGCACGTTCATTTTCAGAACTCCTAGACCTTCCTATAAGAAGTTAGCCAAAAAGTAGCTTCGAAAAACGCTTAGGTTAAGTTTCAGAGTTGCTTCTAATGTACCAAAGCTGGACTTAGACATAATTTCACTCTCACAACATTATGGCTGGTTGGAGACAGTCCGAACCACAAGTACCGGGTCCATGGTTCTGGGCGTATACTGGGGGGACGGGGACGACTCCCATTAACCCCTGACTATACCGGTGATAAGCTTATCACAATGCCTTACTGGTCTGTGCTGAAGCAAGGCATTTCGGCAGCCAAGTGGCTTGACCTTTATTAGTGAGCCTGGTTACCCCCTCTCGGAACCACAGACTTAGAAATCGCCAGCTCATATACAGTGCATAAAATATATGTATATAATATATTTATATATATACCCTTATACACCATTTTAATAAAAAATATCACAAAATTCTTCTAAGTCCCTCGGGAAGAGTGAAAGACGCGCACGTTCATTTTCAGAGCTCCTAGACCTTCCTATAAGAAGTTAGCCAAAAAGTAGCTTCGAAAAACGCTTAGGTTAAGTTTCAGAGTTGCTTCTAATGTACCAAAGCTGGACTTAGACATAATTTCACTCTCACAACATTATGGCTGGTTGGAGACAGTCCGAACCACAAGTACCGGGTCCATGGTTCTGGCCGTATACTGGGGGGACGGGGACGACTCCCATTAACCCCTGACTATACCGGGGATACGCTTATCACAGTGCCTTTCTGGTCTGTGCTGAAGCAGGGCATTCTGGCAGCCAAGTGGCTTGACATTTATTAGTGAGCCTGGTTACCCCCTCTCGGAACCACAGACTTAGAAATCGCCAGCTCATATACAGTGCATAAAATATATTTATATATATATACCCTTATACACCATTTTAATAAAAAATATCACAAAATTCTTCTAAGTCCCTCGGGAAGAGTGAAAGACGCGCACGTTCATTTTCAGAGCTCCTAGACCTTCCTATAAGAAGTTAGCCAAAAAGTAGCTTCGAAAAACGCTTAGGTTAAGTTTCAGAGTTGCTTCTAATGTACCAAAGCTGGACTTAGACATAATTTCACTCTCACAACATTATGGCTGGTTGGAGACAGTCCGAACCACAAGTACCGGGTCCATGGTTCTGGCCGTATACTGGGGGGACGGGGACGACTCCCATTAACCCCTGACTATACCGGGGATACGCTTATCACAATGCCTTACTGGTCTGTGCTGAAGCAGGGCATTCTGGCAGCCAAGTGGCTTGACCTTTATTAGTGAGCCTGGTTACCCCCTCTCGGAACCACAGACTTAGAAATCGCCAGCTCATATACAGTGCATAAAATATATTTATATATACCCTTATACACCATTTTCATAAAAAATATCACAAAATTCTTCTAAGTCCCTCGGGAAGAGTAAAAGACGCGCACGTTCATTTTCAGAACTCCTAGACCTTCCTATAAGAAGTTAGCCAAAAAGTAGCTTCGAAAAACGCTTAGGTTAAGTTTCAGAGTTGCTTCTAATGTACCAAAGCTGGACTTAGACATAATTTCACTCTCACAACATTATGGCTGGTTGGAGACAGTCCGAACCACAAGTACCGGGTCCATGGTTCTGGGCGTATACTGGGGGGACGGGGACGACTCCCATTAACCCCTGACTATACCGGTGATAAGCTTATCACAATGCCTTACTGGTCTGTGCTGAAGCAAGGCATTTCGGCAGCCAAGTGGCTTGACCTTTATTAGTGAGCCTGGTTACCCCCTCTCGGAACCACAGACTTAGAAATCGCCAGCTCATATACAGTGCATAAAATATATGTATATAATATATTTATATATATACCCTTATACACCATTTTAATAAAAAATATCACAAAATTCTTCTAAGTCCCTCGGGAAGAGTGAAAGACGCGCACGTTCATTTTCAGAGCTCCTAGACCTTCCTATAAGAAGTTAGCCAAAAAGTAGCTTCGAAAAACGCTTAGGTTAAGTTTCAGAGTTGCTTCTAATGTACCAAAGCTGGACTTAGACATAATTTCACTCTCACAACATTATGGCTGGTTGGAGACAGTCCGAACCACAAGTACCGGGTCCATGGTTCTGGCCGTATACTGGGGGGACGGGGACGACTCCCATTAAACCCTGACTATACCGGGGATACGCTTATCACAGTGCCTTTCTGGTCTGTGCTGAAGCAGGGCATTCTGGCAGCCAAGTGGCTTGACATTTATTAGTGAGCCTGGTTACCCCCTCTCGGAACCACAGACTTAGAAATCGCCAGCTCATATACAGTGCATAAAATATATTTATATATATATACCCTTATACACCATTTTAATAAAAAATATCACAAAATTATTCTAAGTCCCTCGGGAAGAGTGAAAGACGCGCACGTTCATTTTCAGAGCTCCTAGACCTTCCTATAAGAAGTTAGCCAAAAAGTAGCTTCGAAAAACGCTTAGGTTAAGTTTCAGAGTTGCTTCTAATGTACCAAAGCTGGACTTAGACATAATTTTACTCTCACAACATTATGGCTGGTTGGAGAGAGTCCGAACCACAAGTACCGGGTCCATGGTTCTGGCCGTATACTGGGGGGACGGGGACGACTCCCATTAACCCCTGACTATACCGGGGATACGCTTATCACAATGCCTTACTGGTCTGTGCTGAAGCAGGGCATTCTGGCAGCCAAGTGGCTTGACCTTTATTAGTGAGCCTGGTTACCCCCTCTCGGAACCACAGACTTAGAAATCGCCAGCTCATATACAGTGCATAAAATATATTTATATATACCCTTATACACCATTTTCATAAAAAATATCACAAAATTCTTCTAAGTCCCTCGGGAAGAGTAAAAGACGCGCACGTTCATTTTCAGAACTCCTAGACCTTCCTATAAGAAGTTAGCCAAAAAGTAGCTTCGAAAAACGCTTAGGTTAAGTTTCAGAGTTGCTTCTAATGTACCAAAGCTGGACTTAGACATAATTTCACTCTCACAACATTATGGCTGGTTGGAGACAGTCCGAACCACAAGTACCGGGTCCATGGTTCTGGGCGTATACTGGGGGGACGGGGACGACTCCCATTAACCCCTGACTATACCGGTGATAAGCTTATCACAATGCCTTACTGGTCTGTGCTGAAGCAAGGCATTTCGGCAGCCAAGTGGCTTGACCTTTATTAGTGAGCCTGGTTACCCCCTCTCGGAACCACAGACTTAGAAATCGCCAGCTCATATACAGTGCATAAAATATATGTATATAATATATTTATATATATACCCTTATACACCATTTTAATAAAAAATATCACAAAATTCTTCTAAGTCCCTCGGGAAGAGTGAAAGACGCGCACGTTCATTTTCAGAGCTCCTAGACCTTCCTATAAGAAGTTAGCCAAAAAGTAGCTTCGAAAAACGCTTAGGTTAAGTTTCAGAGTTGCTTCTAATGTACCAAAGCTGGACTTAGACATAATTTCACTCTCACAACATTATGGCTGGTTGGAGACAGTCCGAACCACAAGTACCGGGTCCATGGTTCTGGCCGTATACTGGGGGGACGGGGACGACTCCCATTAACCCCTGACTATACCGGGGATACGCTTATCACAATGCCTTTCTGGTCTGTGCTGAAGCAGGGCATTCTGGCAGCCAAGTGGCTTGACCTTTATTAGTGAGCCTGGTTACCCCCTCTCGGAACCACAGACTTAGAAATCGCCAGCTCATATACAGTGCATAAAATATATTTATATATATACCCTTATACACCATTTTAATAAAAAATATCACAAAATTCTTCTAAGTCCCTCGGGAAGACTGAAAGACGCGCACGTTCATTTTCAGATCTCCTAGACCTTCCTATAAGAAGTTAGCCAAAAAGTAGCTTCGAAAAACGCTTAGGTTAAGTTTCAGAGTTGCTTCTAATGTACCAAAGCAGGACTTAGACATAATTTCACTCTCACAACATTATGGCTGGTTGGAGACAGTCCGAACCACAAGTACCGGGTCCATGGTTCTGGCCGTATACTGGGGGGACGGGGACGACTCCCATTAACCCCTGACTATACCGGGGATACGCTTATCACAATGCCTTACTGGTCTGTGCTGAAGCAGGGCATTCTGGCAGCCAAGTGGCTTGACCTTTATTAGTGAGCCTGGTTACCCCCTCTCGGAACCACAGACTTAGAAATCGCCAGCTCATATACAGTGCATAAAATATATTTATATATATACCCTTATACACCATTTTCATAAAAAATATCACAAAATTCTTCTAAGTCCCTCGGGAAGAGTGAAAGACGCGCACGTTCATTTTCAGAGCTCCTAGACCTTCCTATAAGAAGTTAGCCAAAAAGTAGCTTCGAAAAACGCTTAGGTTAAGTTTCAGAGTTGCTTCTAATGTACCAAAGCTGGACTTAGACATAATTTCACTCTCACAACATTATGGCTGGTTGGAGACAGTCCGAACCACAAGTACCGGGTCCATGGTTCTGGGCGTATACTGGGGGGACGGGGACGACTCCCATTAACCCCTGACTATACCGGGGATACGCTTATCACAATGCCTTACTGGTCTGTGCTGAAGCAGGGCATTTCGGCAGCCAAGTGGCTTGACCTTTATTAGTGAGCCTGGTTACCCCCTCTCGGAACCACAGACTTAGAAATCGCCAGCTCATATATAGTGCATAAAATATATGTATATAATATATTTATATATATACCCTTATACACCATTTTAATAAAAAATATCACACAATTCTTCTAAGTCCCTCGGGAAGAGTGAAAGACGCGCACGTTCATTTTCAGAGCTCCTAGACCTTCCTATAAGAAGTTAGCCAAAAAGTAGCTTCGAAAAACGCTTAGGTTAAGTTTCAGAGTTGCTTCTAATGTACCAAAGCTGGACTTAGACATAATTTTACTCTCACAACATTATGGCTGGTTGGAGACAGTCCGAACCACAAGTACCGGGTCCATGGTTCTGGCCGTATACTGGGGGGACGGGGACGACTCCCATTAACCCCTGACTATACCGGGGATACGCTTATCACAATGCCTTACTGGTCTGTGCTGAAGCAGGGCATTCTGGCAGCCAAGTGGCTTGACCTTTATTAGTGAGCCTGGTTACCCCCTCTCGGAACCACAGACTTAGAAATCGCCAGCTCATATACAGTGCATAAAATATATTTATATATACCCTTATACACCATTTTCATAAAAAATATCACAAAATTCTTCTAAGTCCCTCGGGAAGAGTAAAAGACGCGCACGTTCATTTTCAGAACTCCTAGACCTTCCTATAAGAAGTTAGCCAAAAAGTAGCTTCGAAAAACGCTTAGGTTAAGTTTCAGAGTTGCTTCTAATGTACCAAAGCTGGACTTAGACATAATTTCACTCTCACAACATTATGGCTGGTTGGAGACAGTCCGAACCACAAGTACCGGGTCCATGGTTCTGGGCGTATACTGGGGGGACGGGGACGACTCCCATTAACCCCTGACTATACCGGTGATAAGCTTATCACAATGCCTTACTGGTCTGTGCTGAAGCAAGGCATTTCGGCAGCCAAGTGGCTTGACCTTTATTAGTGAGCCTGGTTACCCCCTCTCGGAACCACAGACTTAGAAATCGCCAGCTCATATACAGTGCATAAAATATATGTATATAATATATTTATATATATACCCTTATACACCATTTTAATAAAAAATATCACAAAATTCTTCTAAGTCCCTCGGGAAGAGTGAAAGACGCGCACGTTCATTTTCAGAGCTCCTAGACCTTCCTATAAGAAGTTAGCCAAAAAGTAGCTTCGAAAAACGCTTAGGTTAAGTTTCAGAGTTGCTTCTAATGTACCAAAGCTGGACTTAGACATAATTTCACTCTCACAACATTATGGCTGGTTGGAGACAGTCCGAACCACAAGTACCGGGTCCATGGTTCTGGCCGTATACTGGGGGGACGGGGACGACTCCCATTAACCCCTGACTATACCGGGGATACGCTTATCACAATGCCTTTCTGGTCTGTGCTGAAGCAGGGCATTCTGGCAGCCAAGTGGCTTGACCTTTATTAGTGAGCCTGGTTACCCCCTCTCGGAACCACAGACTTAGAAATCGCCAGCTCATATACAGTGCATAAAATATATTTATATATATACCCTTATACACCATTTTAATAAAAAATATCACAAAATTCTTCTAAGTCCCTCGGGAAGACTGAAAGACGCGCACGTTCATTTTCAGATCTCCTAGACCTTCCTATAAGAAGTTAGCCAAAAAGTAGCTTCGAAAAACGCTTAGGTTAAGTTTCAGAGTTGCTTCTAATGTACCAAAGCAGGACTTAGACATAATTTCACTCTCACAACATTATGGCTGGTTGGAGACAGTCCGAACCACAAGTACCGGGTCCATGGTTCTGGCCGTATACTGGGGGGACGGGGACGACTCCCATTAACCCCTGACTATACCGGGGATACGCTTATCACAATGCCTTACTGGTCTGTGCTGAAGCAGGGCATTCTGGCAGCCAAGTGGCTTGACCTTTATTAGTGAGCCTGGTTACCCCCTCTCGGAACCACAGACTTAGAAATCGCAAGCTCATATACAGTGCATAAAATATATTTATATATATACCCTTATACACCATTTTCATAAAAAATATCACAAAATTCTTCTAAGTCCCTCGGGAAGAGTGAAAGACGCGCACGTTCATTTTCAGAGCTCCTAGACCTTCCTATAAGAAGTTAGCCAAAAAGTAGCTTCGAAAAACGCTTAGGTTAAGTTTCAGAGTTGCTTCTAATGTACCAAAGCTGGACTTAGACATAATTTCACTCTCACAACATTATGGCTGGTTGGAGACAGTCCGAACCACAAGTACCGGGTCCATGGTTCTGGGCGTATACTGGGGGGACGGGGACGACTCCCATTAACCCCTGACTATACCGGGGATACGCTTATCACAATGCCTTACTGGTCTGTGCTGAAGCAGGGCATTTCGGCAGCCAAGTGGCTTGACCTTTATTAGTGAGCCTGGTTACCCCCTCTCGGAACCACAGACTTAGAAATCGCCAGCTCATATACAGTGCATAAAATATATGTATATAATATATTTATATATATACCCTTATACACCATTTTAATAAAAAATATCACACAATTCTTCTAAGTCCCTCGGGAAGAGTGAAAGACGCGCACGTTCATTTTCAGAGCTCCTAGACCTTCCTATAAGAAGTTAGCCAAAAAGTAGCTTCGAAAAACGCTTAGGTTAAGTTTCAGAGTTGCTTCTAATGTACCAAAGCTGGACTTAGACATAATTTCACTCTCACAACATTATGGCTGGTTGGAGACAGTCCGAACCACAAGTACCGGGTCCATGGTTCTGGCCGTATACTGGGGGGACGGGGACGACTCCCATTAACCCCTGACTATACCGGGGATACGCTTATCACAATGCCTTTCTGGTCTGTGCTGAAGCAGGGCATTCATGCAGCCAAGTGGCTTGACCTTTATTAGTGAGCCTGGTTACCCCCTCTCGGAACCACAGACTTAGAAATCGCCAGCTCATATACAGTGCATAAAATATATTTATATATATACCCTTATACACCATTTTAATAAAAAATATCACAAAATTCTTCTAAGTCCCTCGGGAAGAGTGAAAGACGCGCATGTTCATTTTCAGAGCTCCTAGACCTTCCTATAAGAAGTTAGCCAAAAAGTAGCTTCGAAAAACGATTAGGTTAAGTTTCAGAGTTGCTTCTAATGTACCAAAGCTGGACTTAGACATAATTTCACACTCACAACATTATGGCTGGTTGGAGACAGTCTGAACCACAAGTACCGGGTCCATGGTTCTGGCCGTATACTGGGGGGACGGGGACGACTCCCATTAACCCCTGACTATACCGGGGATACGCTTATCACAGTGCCTTTCTGGTCTGTGCTGAAGCAGGGCATTCTGGCAGCCAAGTGGCTTGACATTTATTAGTGAGCCTGGTTACCCCCTCTCGGAACCACAGACTTAGAAATCGCCAGCTCATATACAGTGCATAAAATATATTTATATATATATACCCTTATACACCATTTTAATAAAAAATATCACAAAATTATTCTAAGTCCCTCGGGAAGAGTGAAAGACGCGCACGTTCATTTTCAGAGCTCCTAGACCTTCCTATAAGAAGTTAGCCAAAAAGTAGCTTCGAAAAACGCTTAGGTTAAGTTTCAGAGTTGCTTCTAATGTACCAAAGCTGGACTTAGACATAATTTCACTCTCACAACATTATGGCTGGTTGGAGACAGTCCGAACCACAAGTACCGGGTCCATGGTTCTGGGCGTATACTGGGGGGACGGGGACGACTCCCATTAACCCCTGACTATACCGGGGATACGCTTATCACAATGCCTTACTGGTCTGTGCTGAAGCAGGGCATTTCGGCAGCCAAGTGGCTTGACCTTTATTAGTGAGCCTGGTTACCCCCTCTCGGAACCACAGACTTAGAAATCGCCAGCTCATATACAGTGCATAAAATATATTTATATATATACCCTTATACACCATTTTAATAAAAAATATCACAAAATTCTTCTAAGTCCCTCGGGAAGAGTGAAAGACGCGCACGTTCATTTTCAGAGCTCCTAGACCTTCCTATAAGAAGTTAGCCAAAAAGTAGCTTCGAAAAACGCTTACAGTAGGTTAAGTTTCAGAGTTGCTTCTAATGTACCAAAGCTGGACTTAGACATAATTTCACTCTCACAACATTATGGCTGGTTGGAGACAGTCCGAACCACAAGTACCGGGTCCATGGTTCTGGCCGTATACTGGGGGGACGGGGACGACTCCCATTAACCCCTGACTATACCGGGGATACGCTTATCACAATGCCTTTCTGGTCTGTGCTGAAGCAGGGCATTCTGGCAGCCAAGTGGCTTGACCTTTATTAGTGAGCCTGGTTACCCCCTCTCGGAACCACAGACTTAGAAATCGCCAGTTCATATACAGTGCATAAAATATATTTATATATATACCCTTATACACCATTTTAATAAAAAATATCACAAAATTCTTCTAAGTCCCTCAGGAAGAGTGAAAGACGCGCACGTTCATTTTCAGAGCTCCTAGACCTTCCTATAAGAAGTTAGCCAAAAAGTAGCTTCGAAAAACGCTTAGGTTAAGTTTCAGAGTTGCTTCTAATGTACCAAAGCTGGACTTAGACATAATTTCACTCTCACAACATTATGGCTGGTTGGAGACAGTCCGAACCACAAGTACCGGGTCCATGGTTCTGGCCGTATACTGGGGGGACGGGGACGACTCCCATTAACCCCTGACTATACCGGGGATACGCTTATCACAATGCCTTTCTGGTCTGTGCTGAAGCAGGGCATTCTGGCAGCCAAGTGGCTTGACCTTTATTAGTGAGCCTGGTTACCCCTTCTCGGAACCACAGACTTAGAAATCGCCAGCTCATGTACAGTGCATAAAATATATGTATATAATATATTTATATATATATACCCTTATACACCATTTTAATAAAAAATATCACAAAATTCTTCTAAGTCCCTCGGGAAGAGTGAAAGACGCGCACGTTCATTTTCAGAGCTCCTAGTCCTTCCTATAAGAAGTTAGCCAAAAAGTAGCTTCGAAAAACGCTTAGGTTAAGTTTCAGAGTTGCTTCTAATGTACCAAAGCTGGACTTAGACATAATTTCACTCTCACAACATTATGGCTGGTTGGAGACAGTCCGAACCACAAGTACCGGGTCCATGGTTCTGGCCGTATACTGGGGGGACGGGGACGACTCCCATTAACCCCTGACTATACCGGGGATACGCTTATCACAATGCCTTTCTGGTCTGTGCTGAAGCAGGGCATTCTGGCAGCCAAGTGGCTTGACCTTTATTAGTGAGCCTGGTTACCCCCTCTCGGAACCACAGACTTAGAAATCGCCAGCTCATATACAGTGCATAAAATATATTTATATATATACCCTTATACACCATTTTAATAAAAAATATCACAAAATTCTTCTAAGTCCCTCGGGAAGAGTGAAAGACGCGCACGTTCATTTTCAGAGCTCCTAGACCTTCCTATAAGAAGTTAGCCAAAAAGTAGCTTCGAAAAACGCTTAGGTTAAGTTTCAGAGTTGCTTCTAATGTACCAAAGCTGGACTTAGACATAATTTCACTCTCACAACATTATGGCTGGTTGGAGACAGTCCGAACCACAAGTACCGGGTCCATGGTTCTGGCCGTATACTGGGGGGACGGGGACGACTCCCATTAACCCCTGACTATACCGGGGATACGCTTATCACAATGCCTTTCTGGTCTGTGCTGAAGCAGGGCATTCTGGCAGCCAAGTGGCTTGACCTTTATTAGTGAGCCTGGTTACCCCCTCTCGGAACCACAGACTTAGAAATCGCCAGCTCATATACAGTGCATAAAATATATTTATATATATACCCTTATACACCATTTTAATAAAAAATATCACAAAATTCTTCTAAGTCCCTCGGGAAGAGTGAAAGACGCGCACGTTCATTTTCAGAGCTCCTAGACCTTCCTATAAGAAGTTAGCCAAAAAGTAGCTTCGAAAAACGCTTAGGTTAAGTTTCAGAGTTGCTTCTAATGTACCAAAGCTGGACTTAGACATAATTTCACACTCACAACATTATGGCTGGTTGGAGACAGTCCGAACCACAAGTACCGGGTCCATGGTTCTGGCCGTATACTGGGGGGACGGGTTCGACTCCCATTAACCCCTGACTATACCGGGGATACGCTTATCACAATGCCTTTCTGGTCTGTGCTGAAGCAGGGCATTCTGGCAGCCAAGTGGCTTGACCTTTATTAGTGAGCCTGGTTACCCCCTCTCGGAACAACAGACTTAGAAATCGCCAGCTCATATACAGTGCATAAAATATATTTATATATATACCCTTATACACCATTTTAATAAAAAATATCACAAAATTCTCCTAAGTCCCTCGGGAAGAGTGAAAGACGCGCACGTTCATTTTCAGAGCTCCTAGACCTTCCTATAAGAAGTTAGCCAAAAAGTAGCTTCGAAAAACGCTTAGGTTAAGTTTCAGAGTTGCTTCTAATGTACCAAAGCTGGACTTAGACATAATTTCACTCTCACAACATTATGGCTGGTTGGAGACAGTCCGAACCACAAGTACCGGGTCCATGGTTCTGGCCGTATACTGGGGGGACGGGGACGACTCCCATTAACCCCTGACTATACCGGGGATACGCTTATCACAATGCCTTTCTGGACTGTGCTGAAGCAGGGCATTCTGGCAGCCAATTGTCTTGACCTTTATTAGTGAGCCTGGTTACCCCCTCTCGGAACCACAGACTTAGAAATCGCCAGCTCATATACAGTGCATAAAATATATTTATATATATACCCTTATACACCATTTTAATAAAAAATATCACAAAATTCTTCTAAGTCCCTCGGGAAGAGTGAAAGACGCGCACATTCATTTTCAGAGCTCCTAGACCTTCCTATAAGAAGTTAGCCAAAAAGTAGCTTCGAAAAACGCTTACAGTAGGTTAAGTTTCAGAGTTGCTTCTAATGTACCAAAGCTGGACTTAGACATAATTTCACTCTCACAACATTATGGCTGGTTGGAGACAGTCCGAACCACAAGTACCGGGTCCATGGTTCTGGCCGTATACTGGGGGGACGGGGACGACTCCCATTAACCCCTGACTATACCGGGGATACGCTTATCACAATGCCTTTCTGGTCTGTGCTGAAGCAGGGCATTCTGGCAGCCAAGTGGCTTGACCTTTATTAGTGAGCCTGGTTACCCCCTCTCGGAACCACAGACTTAGAAATCGCCAGCTCATATACAGTGCATAAAATATATTTATATATATACCCTTATACACCATTTTAATAAAAAATATCACAAAATTCTTCTAAGTCCCTCGGGAAGAGTGAAAGACGCGCACGTTCATTTTCAGAGCTCCTAGACCTTCCTATAAGAAGTTAGCCAAAAAGTAGCTTCGAAAAACGCTTAGGTTAAGTTTCAGAGTTGCTTCTAATGTACCAAAGCTGGACTTAGACATAATTTCACACTCACAACATTATGGCTGGTTGGAGACAGTCCGAACCACAAGTACCGGGTCCATGGTTCTGGCCGTATACTGGGGGGACGGGGACGACTCCCATTAACCCCTGACTATACCGGGGATACGCTTATCACAATGCCTTTCTGGACTGTGCTGAAGCAGGGCATTCTGGCAGCCAATTGTCTTGACCTTTATTAGTGAGCCTGGTTACCCCCTCTCGGAACCACAGACTTAGAAATCGCCAGCTCATATACAGTGCATAAAATATATTTATATATATACCCTTATACACCATTTTAATAAAAAATATCACAAAATTCTTCTAAGTCCCTCGGGAAGAGTGAAAGACGCGCACGTTCATTTTCAGAGCTCCTAGACCTTCCTATAAGAAGTTAGCCAAAAAGTAGCTTCGAAAAACGCTTAGGTTAAGTTTCAGAGTTGCTTCTAATGTACCAAAGCTGGACTTAGACATAATTTCACTCTCACAACATTATGGCTGGTTGGAGACAGTCCGAACCACAAGTACCGGGTCCATGGTTCTGGCCGTATACTGGGGGGACGGGGACGACTCCCATTAACCCCTGACTATACCGGGGATACGCTTATCACAATGCCTTTCTGGTCTGTGCTGAAGCAGGGCATTCTGGCAGCCAAGTGGCTTGACCTTTATTAGTGAGCCTGGTTACCCCCTCTCGGAACCACAGACTTAGAAATCGCCAGCTCAAATACAGTGCATAAAATATATGTATATAATATATTTATATATATACCCTTATACACCATTTTAATAAAAAATATCACAAAATTCTTCTAAGTCCCTCGGGAAGAGTGAAAGACGCGAACGTTCATTTTCAGAGCTCCTAGTCCTTCCTATAAGAAGTTAGCCAAAAAGTAGCTTCGAAAAACGCTTAGGTTAAGTTTCAGAGTTGCTTCTAATGTACCAAAGCTGCACTTAGACATAATTTCACTCTCACAACATTATGGCTGGTTGGAGACAGTCCGAACCACAAGTACCGGGTCCATGGTTCTGGCCGTATACTGGGGGGACGGGGACGACTCCCATTAACCCCTGACTATTCCGGGGATACGCTTATCACAATGCCTTTCTTGTCTGTGCTGAAGCAGGGCATTCTGGCAGCCAAGTGGCTTGACCTTTATTAGTGAGCCTGGTTACCCCCTCTCGGAACCACAGACTTAGAAATCGCCAGCTCATATACAGTGCATAAAAAATATTTATATATATACCCTTATACACCATTTTAATAAAAAATATCACAAAATTCTTCTAAGTCCCTCGGGAAGAGTGAAAGACGCGCACGTTCATTTTCAGAGCTCCTAGACCTTCCTATAAGAAGTTAGCCAAAAAGTAGCTTCGAAAAACGCTTAGGTTAAGTTTCAGAGTTGCTTCTAATGTACCAAAGCTGGACTTAGACATAATTTCACTCTCACAACATTATGGCTGGTTGGAGACAGTCCGAACCACAAGTACCGGGTCCATGGTTCTGGCCGTATACTGGGGGGACGGGGACGACTCCCATTAACCCCTGACTATACCGGGGATACGCTTATCACAATGCCTTTCTGGTCTGTGCTGAAGCAGGGCATTCTGGCAGCCAAGTGGCTTGACCTTTATTAGTGAGCCTGGTTACCCCCTCTCGGAACCACAGACTTAGAAATCGCCAGCTCATATACAGTGCATAAAATATATTTATATATATACCCTTATACACCATTTTAATAAAAAATATCACAAAATTCTTCTAAGTCCCTCGGGAAGAGTGAAAGACGCGCACGTTCATTTTCAGAGCTCCTAGACCTTCCTATAAGAAGTTAGCCAAAAAGTAGCTTCGAAAAACGCTTAGGTTAAGTTTCAGAGTTGCTTCTAATGTACCAAAGCTGGACTTAGACATAATTTCACACTCACAACATTATGGCTGGTTGGAGACAGTCCGAACCACAAGTACCGGGTCCATGGTTCTGGCCGTATACTGGGGGGACGGGGACGACTCCCATTAACCCCTGACTATACCGGGGATACGCTTATCACAATACCTTTCTGGTCTGTGCTGAA